>NW_014037968.1:2866-5643 GCF_001186125.1 Sphaeroforma arctica JP610 | reverse complement strand
ACATATATATACGTATATATACATATGCATACATATATATATATATATGTGTGTGTGTGTGTGTGTGTGTGTGTGTGTGTGACTGTATATATATATGTATGTATATGCATATATTCTGTCGCACTAAATGTGTTCGTGATGTATACGAGCTATAGCTGATCAGTATTAGGTTGTGCATTTCATTTTGTGTAGTCGCGTCCGCGCTATATTTAGGACAAATTATTGGCTTGCAAAAGTATTGTTATATACACGTCCGATTCAGCTACTTTTATGCCGTCAATGTATTGCGTATGAACTACTGCTCGAAATGATCACGTGCATGGCGTATGGTTCGCTCAGCAACACGTCCGCACTTCTCGTGCTCGTTATGCTCATTGCAGTACACTGTTCATAAATGGCTCTGCCACTGAGTTGTAACGGACACCCGCCCATCAATGTTCAGGTTGACATTGGTGGAGACATTATCCCGCGTTCGCTGGTAGTCTCTCGATTGGATGATATGGACATGAGGGTAATCTGCGCACTCGGAGACGGGACTCTAGTATACTACACCCTGGGTATGTGAAGATGATTGTTTCTATGCATGCTAGAGTGAAATGGAACTTATACACAATTCACTATGAAGATGATTGTTTCTGTATGCATGCTAGAGTATAAGCATACATATAAATATTTACATATATTGTCATGTTGAGTGTGTTCGCCTTGGTGGTTTGCTTGCGGATGATGTGAACGAAAGTAAAAATACACTTACAAAAGTGTATATACATGTGGTATGGCTATTGTCTTTACAATAGTCTTTCTCTTGCTAATGTAGTGTGGTGTATTGTAAGTGTGTCTGCGAACCTCTGGAGTATCGACATGCCTATGCTTATATCTAGATTCAAATATATGTGCGTGTACTTTGTTAGTAATGTCTATGCGTGTATTTAGAAATATTTAGATAGTACTGTATATGCGTGCCTTTTTATAGTATCGTCTATGTGTATATCCTAGGTAGTGATATCTATGCGTGTGTCCACATAGAATTGTTTATGCGTGTAAATACTTCGGTATGTCTATGCAATTATTTGGATAGGTGAGCACTATCAGTCCCAAAAGCACTGAAGTCTTACTTAAACTGTCTGTTTTTTGTTTTTCTACATAATAATATTGTCGATAAATTGACCGATATGACCGGGAGTTTTGATAGAATATCTTTGGTGTGGTAGCAAATGGCAAGTTAAGCTTTTAAACACTCACTCTCTTTTTCTCTTCGTACCTAATGCTCACACGCACGCACACGCGTGCAGCACCGAACCAAGCAGCCATAACCGCAGATGATGGTATCAACACCTCAACAGACACCGAAGTCACATACATGCTGACGGACAGGAAACACGTGACCTTGGCAACGCAGCCCATAGAATTGTCGCTATTCCGTACCAATGGACGCGAGTGCGTGTTTGCGGCGAGTGATAGACCGGCGGTGATATACAGCTCGCATGGCAAACTGGTGTTTTCTAATGTCAATGTGAAGGATGTGGCGCACATGTGTCCGCTGAACTCAGAGGCGTTTCCCGAGGTGTGTGGTTTGTGAGCTGGTTTTAGGGTACACGTATGTTTGCGAGATGGTTTTAGGGTACATGTATATTTGTGAGATGGTGTACGCCACCATCGCGAATGGATACTTTCCCCAATGTCAGTGTGAACGTTGTGACACCTCTGTTTGCGCCGAATTTGTAGGTGTTGGCGCGGGGCTATGTTGGGTATGATGTCAACCCACACACATGAATATATATATATATATATATTGTGAGATTCTGAAATCAATGCAAGTTAACGATAGAATTCTTTAATTGTAGAATGATATGAAGTTGGTAAACATTAGATGTAACGATTAGGGCCCTAGTATATATTTGTGTGTGTGAAAATATATATAATTTTGGTTCACAATAATTTCGATAATTCACACGGCCAAATTCTACTCCAAAGTTCGGTACTCCGGCATATGTATATATATGTATATGTATATGTATATGTACAAATATATATATATATATTTATGTTAATATTTATATTTATATATATTTGGTAAAATGATGTACGTGTTATGTTCAGGTATGCGATTACACGTGTATGAAGTCTGCCTATACATATGAATATATATATATATATATATATGTGTGTGTGTGTGTGTGTGTGTGTGTGTCGTAAAATGATGTGCGTTTGTGATGTTCAGACATCCGATTACGTCAGAAGCCTTTTTTGATAAATGTGTCTTGTACCATGATACACTGAGCGTAGACGTGGGCGTAGGCGTGCGTTGATTAGTATTGACAAGTTAGACCCTTTCAGCCACAGTCGTCGGAAGCACAGTACAGTACGGCATACCTGTTCACACTATTCGCTTAGCACGCGTAGCAGCACTGTCTTGTCCACTCCAGCTATGTCACCTGCGATAGATCTCTTCACACTGTGGCGTGGTGTTCTATGGTGCGCAACTGGCTCTTGGCACTGTAGTTACAGTTTAAAAAAATTAACTTAGCATTTGCACCCATCTTCAATGGTCACATATCCCTGTGTACTTCATGTGCCTGTCCTTCTGCTGAATCACTTGCTGTTTGTGGCTGCGAAGTGTCTGGCGATGTTCTCTACGACACAGATGGCCCTCAGCCCAAATTTAAGGACTCGGGGCATTCACGTTTGCTACAACTCATGCCATTTTCCTTCCGCACCCGTCTGTCCTCGCCCCAAATCCCTTCATTATTACCCCATTGTACAATCTCTCCCCCCCC
>NW_014037968.1:0-2846 GCF_001186125.1 Sphaeroforma arctica JP610 | reverse complement strand
CCCCCCCCCCTCCCCCCCTCCCTCTCTCTCTCTCTCCAGCTCCAGCATGTAGCTCACTACCTTCCTACTAACCTTACATTGTTCTATTGCTTTCTCCCACTCTGTCGTCTGTACCTATGGCACAGAGTCTGGCCGTGTTCTCTGACATGCAGATGACCATTGGCACCATAGATGAGATTGAGAAACTGCATGTGCGCACCATCCCATTGGATGCCATGCCCCGCCGCATCCAGAACATGGAGTCCACAGCCACACTGCTGGTGGCGACCATACAGACAACAATGGATGTTGAGTTCAAGTACGACTACTTTTTGTATCCGATGTATATATATATTGTACTCGTAAACAAATAACGGTTGTTGTTGGCTTCAAACATGGGATTGGGTGTTTTGTGCAAACCGTGCAAACCAAGCTGAATGCACCTTTTTTCTTTGTCCGTGCTTTTGTATTGCAGGCGCGTGCAGTGCCTGGTGTGGGTTCAACATAAGTGTTGTGCTTCTGATCAGTTCATTACACTTACTTCTAATTGTTTTAAGTTCCGTACACTTAATTTAAATTATGTTTCATGCACTTGGTTTAAATTGTATATTTTATATGTATTAATTATGATTAGCCGTACACTTATTTTAAATTATTTTGATTAGTTGTGTACACCTATTTTAAATTTTATCAATTTGTCTTGTACACCTGCCTTAAACAGAGTGTAGTTTGCGAGATACTCGTTGGTAGTGCCTGAAACGGGGTGTACACAGCCGTGAGCATGTACGCGCATGTATGTGTATTGTGTGTATATGTGTGTGTATTGTGTGCGTGCATGTGTGTATTGTGTGCGTACATGTGTGTATATTGTGTGTGTATTGTGTGTGTGTGCGTGTGTGTATTGTGTGTGTGTTTGTGTGTGTATTGTTTGTATATTGTGTGTGTGCGTGTGTGTATTGTGTGTGTGTGTGTGTGTGCCTTCGGAAAATGAAGCCCTCGGCTACGCGGGCAGTGACGTCTAACTACTGACGCTTTGAACCTACATTGTCACGTGTCCGCTATTGATGGTTTATCATGATTATTTATTTTTTCAAACACACACATACTTAGCCACATCCATGATCGAATGTCTTTTGAAACACTTACATACTTAGCCACATTCATAATCAAATATCTTTTCAAACACACACACATATATATATATACTGCACTCGCGTCCATACACAGAGAGCATGATATCTCGCGGCTCAGCCTGTACGATGAGCTTACATTTGAAGTGCTGGATACGTTCGAGATGGAAGAGAACGAAGACATCTGCTCGCTGTGTGTGGTCTCGTTCGATGCGCCGGCCTCTGAGTCTGCGAAGGATGGAGAAGGCCCGCTCGCTGCATCAGACAACGCCGAAGGTGTGTAGCTCTGTCAAAAACATATCACGGATCAGGTTGGCAGTATACACATAAGTTCACTTGTATTACACAGCGTCTCAGACGAGGCGAAGTCTCCACACAATCGTTAGCCACTGCATTCGTATTGCCACATGTGTACACAATCAGAAACGCAATAGAAGGCCGCTTGCCCCTCTCGCCGAGTGGCCTGGGGGCACCGTAGGCCCTAATACGCACAGTCGCTGATTGTCCACAACAGATTCAGACACACAAGCGGAGGCAGCCGAGGTCACGGTGGCCGATGCAGAGTACTACTACGCCGTAGGTACTGCGTTTGTGCTACCAGCGGAGGATGAGCCCAAGGCTGGCCGAGTGTATCTGTTCAAGGTGGTGGATAGCAAGCTGGTCAAGGTATATACTTACATACTCTTCGTGTATGCTGGTCCAAGTGCATATCTACATACCACTCTTGTATGCTGATAAAGGTGCATACCTACATACCATTCTTGTATGCTGATAAAGATACATACTTACATACCATTCTTGTATGCTGATGAAGGTACATACTTACATACCATTCTTGTATGCTGATAAAGGTACTTACTTACATACCATTCTTGTATGCTGATAAAGGTACATACTTACATACCATTCTTGTATGCTGGTCAAGGTGCATACTTGCATACCAGTCGTTTTAGGCACATATTTGCGCACGGCACTGACTCTGTCAACAACTCTTCCTATCCCTGTCCGTATCCACCTCTGCATTGATGATCTACATAAACGTTAACAGATATGCGTGACGAACTTCAAGAGCGCTCCGTATTCCATGTGCGTAGCCAGCAATCGGTTGGTGGTGAGTCTCGGGTCAAAGATATGTCTGTACTCTCTCAGGCCCGGGGACGGGGGCAGCAATGTAAAGGAGCTGGCTCTGGAATACTCGTACCATGGAGGCATTGTATACCTCTACCTGAAGGGCCACGGAGACTTCATATTAGCTGGGGTATGTATAACATTGTGCAATGGCTTGGTACATTCGTTAACATCTATTCTCCTTATGAGTGTACTTAGATTAGTTATCCTTGGCTGTGGTGGGTTTTGCTATAAATATACGTTGCAGTGAGCGTCACAGTACATTCTCCACTACAGGCAGAATTTCAATGCGCGAGTGTGTGTACGTATGCCGCCTGGTGGCGAGTTCCAGATAGGAGCTGGCTCTGCTGTATTTATTAACCTGCAACAGCGCGGATCTGTGTCTATATGTTTATTTGCATGAATCCAAACCGGCAGCGCTATTGTTGTGGCGACCCCTGTGTGATTTTAGATATTGTGAAACATATTATGCTTACAATATTGCCCGTTCCAAATAACTCCTTTCCATACACCATCTTTGTATAAATCCGATAAATTGATTCGCAAACCCCCACTCTCTCTCTCTCTCTCTCTCTCTCTTCTTCTTCTGTCAGGTACTGTATAGAAGAG
>NW_014037969.1:0-5643 GCF_001186125.1 Sphaeroforma arctica JP610 | reverse complement strand
GATCGAGGAACCGCCGTGATCGGTTGCTTTATAGTCTTGCAACAATGGCTACTTGACTTTGCTTTAATCTCGTGGTCAAGTATGCCAGCTTAATATGTTTTTTGACTTAAGGGGCAACTAAGTGTCTGTTTTGTTGGGAAACATGTGATAAGCTGGGAAAGATTGCAAATGTGCATTGTGCACAACTTGACAATTCTGCGTAATTGCGACGGAGGAACAGGTTGTAGATGTCGTTGAAACTAAGATTGTATGCATAATGGTTGATCTGATATAGACTAAAACTTCGTACTATTAGCCATATATTACAGCTAATGGGTATGACAATAATGATCTCAATAGTATACTCTAAGGATAGAATTTCTTGAGTCCAAAACGAACTGTCAAAAAAACAGAAATTTTCAGGTCTACCGTAAGTTCAATTACGTATATTAGTCTGTTCGCTAATAAACTGGGGTTTCACCACTGACGCACTGGTTTTTTATACTCATTAAGTGCACCATTTACGACGTACAGACGAAGCGCACTACAAAAGTTGCGTTCCGCCGAAGAATATAGTTTTTAAGCCCTAGTCCTAAATATCAGCTTACAAGAGCCATCAGATTCATCTTTAAGAGCAGGTAAACTATTTAGAACCTTCAGTCTTTATACTGATACTGCGAGTCATTTTGTACAGTGTCAAATAGAGGAAGAATACCTATTGTTTTTAGAAGATAAGACTCATACGTAACAAGTTATATTGAGTTATGTACCATTCCATATCATAGCAAAGCCTTCTATGTTAGAGCCAATGCTAGTTATAATATCAAAATTTGTATATATTTATTTGCATATTGTATACAATTTAATTACGGAGCCTGCTAGAATATCAGATTCAATGTTGGTATAGACAAATCCAAACACCTATTGATTTGTATTGTAACCTGATCGGTAGATGTACTGGTTTCTTACTGTCAATAATTGAGTTCGTGTTCCCTTTCATGGACTTGCAATATTTGGTGAGGCCCAATATCGTGCTTTCTATTCCATCTTTCTTTAAGTTGATGACGATACTTATATAATATCTTGTACATTTCCTATTGGCGGATAAACTAGTCTTAATTCATCGTCGAAACTGAACGATTCATTCTAATTCAAACTAGCTTATTCGGATTGTCTAAGCCGCCTGTATCAAGAAGGGCTTGAGAATACAAGGCTCCTTATTAGTTCCAGCATCGAGTGGATTTTTTACCCTTGCGTACTGCGAGCTATAGCCAACAGCAGTAGCTGGCTTTTTGGGTTGCTTTGGCTAGCTCATTTGTATAGAAGTTTGGACTCCTTAAGTCCTTTCCTTAATCTCCATTGTTCGCTTGTAGAGGTCCTTTTTACCAACATATTTGGCTAGTGGAGTTAATAATTGAGCCAGTGGAGTTAATAACTCTTTTGTATCCTAGCTAGGGTTTGGTTTCTTGCAGCTGTACTGTCCTTCGATTTTACTTAGCCTTGCTTTCTTGGCTCATAGGATTGATATCGTCTAGGCCGGAGCTGCTTTTGTTTTGCGCCAGACCACTCATCAATTGGGAAGATGTTTCACTCTAAGTCAATTATTTTTCGACTTCTTTTAGATCAACTTCAAATCCAGCTTGTTGAGTGGGTAAATTGTTTTATTTTCCCGCTTCTCCTAATCCTGTAGCATCCAACTCCTCGCGAAGTGTTTGCCCTTCAACTTCCTTATCTAGGACCTGAGTTGGAGCTGCAGAGGTTGAGCTCTCTCGCTCCTTTGAGGTATTGTTAATGCCTGAGTGGTCATCGCCTGATTGGATTTGGTTGCCCTCTGACTGCTTATTCTCCGTATCGTTCATTCTAAGGAATGCACTATCAATCTAGAATATGTACAAGATGTGCAAGATTCTGACCCGTTTCGACTCAAGATCTGGCATTCTATCAAATTCTAGCTATGGCCGTGTGAGGCTATTCCTCTAGACAGTCTTACAAGAAGCCTTTTGGCGTTGAGATTAGATTATATTGAAAGTAATTCATGTTTAAGTTATTATAGCCCTTTCTCTATACGTATTTAACCGTGGGTAGGATTGAGTTTGTTGTATTTGTGGACTGTATAAATCTCATTTTCTGGATGATTAAAAAGAAAGTGTAATTAGTACTTTTAAAACGTCACCAGAACTTCAAATTAAGCCTGAAGTACGGATTTGACATTAAATTCAACCCTATTTTAGTGTTAAGACTAGCCAGATTAGATCATATTCCAATGTAATTCATGCTTACTTAGGGTTCTTTTCAATATCATTGGTCGATGCGATGTGAATAGACTCGACGCTGGCAACGTCTCCGTGTGCCACCCATTCGATTTTCATGTTGTCCAAGTACAGTTCATATGTCGTATCCTTCGCTGCACCCTTCTGGTGCCCTGCTAGGAAACATTTGAGGAGAAAATAAAAAAAATGAATTTAAGTTGATTGAAACTCTGAATGTATAGGGATTTCGGATATTCCACTATACTGCAGACAGCAGCAAATCGAATTAATACTTTTCTACCAACCAATATGAATCATAACAACTTCAATACTACACTGGAAATCTATATGTCAGACAAGCATCATAATGAAACGAAGCGTAGATGTCACTGTGATTGTTTTGAGTACTGACCTGACCGTATGTCATGGATTAGAACATCCTTAATGAGCTGGAGAACGGTTGCGCAGCTATCACCTTTGTATAGCTTTAACCGCTTTAGCACGTAGTCCTCCAATCGGGCTGTGGCCTCGTCTGATACGGTTACCTACATCGCCATCGAGATTAAGTATAATCAATTTCCACTAGTGTGTTGTCTATGTGTTACAGATAATCAGGTTGATGATGCATCCTCGAGAGTCCACCTAGCTGACGCAGTACAAGCCCACACACTCTTACATTAATCAACAAATGAATAAAACACGACCTAGCCAGACAGCTTAACATGACAAACAGAAGCAACCCAGAACAAAACATACCGATACGCAAGAATATGACTGGCAATGCAATAGAAAACGCACTGGTCAGAAACACCCGTACGCCTGGCGCATTGGAATTGTTAATGAAGATAAGTCTAACATTTACATCGCAGATACCAGCAAACGCGATGCTGCTGGAAGGACCCAACCGGGTACTTTATCCGATACGAAATGATAAATATGAGCGAATCATACGTGTACTTATGCATATAAAATTTGATGGGGATATACCCCACCCGAAACCAATGTCGATAGTGACTACGCTAGCATCACACATGTCAGATTTTCCAAAATTAGGACATATTACAACAACCAAAATTGTGACAAAGTACAACAGACGCACGGGGCAATATACACACTCGCTTCGCGACAAGTCGGCATTTTGTACAACATACACTCAACCAAAATAGCCTGATGACCCGACGGGTATTGACTGCATGAACGCATGCGTGCAGGAACTAAGAGTATGCGTATGTTCATGTTCTTCAAAATACCTGTAAGTTCACATACCTCAGGAAACCAGCGCGTGTCAATACGCAGGCATGCATACGTATAAGCGTCTGCTGCATCAGACGTACACGTAATAGGGCTGTAGTCTCTTGTCAATGCGCATGAAATAACTTTCAAGATATTTGTACAATCCCCCATAATATTTCATACATGCGATTACATACAAGGCGACTTACAGTTGCGAAAGGTGCGGCCGGTGGATTCATGATCCAGTCGGGGAATTTGACATCGCCATCTGCAATATCAGCGTACTGCCAAAGGTAGATGCGATTCAAGGGAACATTTACCTATGAACTTCGCACATGAGATGGCTATAAACCAAAGTAATTCCCAAAATCAGAGCGGTAGGGTAGATAAATTTTGAATTTCTAGTACAAACACGGACTGAGATACTTTCCCCTGAGTGTTGGGACACTTTGGCATTTCCTGATACATACAGGTATATATGGTTTCAAATCCAGAATGGGCGTCATATCGATCAAATCTGCACCCAAGAAGTACACATTGCGGCCTTCCACTTTCTCTAACCGCACCAGGGACAGCCCAATGTTATTCGGTCGATGGGGGGTCCGTGTCGAATACAGGCCAACTTTGTCTTTACCACCGAGTCGCGGAGGGGAAATTTTGGCTTTTATAGCTGCAAATTTGAAACATATTGGGGTAATCGGAATTGGGGTTTGAAATTCACTACATGAATCGCTGGCTACAAATAACAGTATAGCACATACGGTCAGACAGCACTAAGGTAGTGGCAGATACGATCGCGGACATATGTAGCATGGACTATTTGGTGCAACCTAACTTGGCTATTAACTTAAACAAAATAGGTTTGTATCCTGACAGTAAGCTGAGGTCAAATTCTAATCAGGGTGTCTGCTACTGATAATATAGCTGAGTATTGGTGGCACCGATTCGGGTAATTCTGGTAGAAACTCAAATCTCACATAGGTGTCTGCTACTGATAATTTAGCTGAGTATTGGTGGCACAGATTAGGGGAATTCTGGTAGAAAACTCAAATCTCACATAGGATGGAAGCATCACAGAGTGTTGGCACGTACAGTACAAAAATATTATCACGAGCATCTGAAAGTAAAAATGGGGGATACAAGTCGTTTATCACGTGGATTACATGTGTGGAGACATTGTCACACCGAGAGCATTCGAAAGTATATACTGTCAATTGGAGACCGGTGGCGAGAGTGACTCTGCACCCATCCAGAGTCGTGCCTCGTCTTGATTATCATGTATGTTTAGTAGGCTGCATACACAAAGGATATAGTTGAGATCGCATTGGACAGACGCGGAAACAATACTCAACTGAATATACTCATAGGAAAGACATCTCGTCCAGTATGTATTTAGTTTAACTGACGCGAAATTAACACTCACCTGAATATACGTATAGAAAAGACACATATACAATGACAACATCAAAAAAAATATTTGGTTTAGAAGACGCGGAAATGACACTCGCCCGAATAAACTCATAGGTAAGACACGTATACATTGGTAATATACACTAGAAGTATTTGGTTTCACAGACGCGAAAATGACACTCACCTGAATATACTCATACGAAAGACATATATACAATAACAACGTCTTCAAAATATATTTAAACTCTGTGCAATTACCCGGTCCGCGGGCCATGTTTGTATTGGCGTGAAACGAGTAAATGAGCCACACATGCGAGTATTCGGCCAAGCCATCCAGCGCGGCCTAGTAGGAAAAGAGAATGCGTTTGTTAAGATTGATTATAAGAAAGGGCACCATAGAGTATGTACAGCTAGTACAGAGTATAGTACTCAGAGGTGATAGACGATGCGCATGCATGGAGTTATGGACCATTTACATACACAATTATAAGCTGATGTTGCATATGCGCAAGGTAAGCTCGCAAATTCCCATGTATATCTAAAAGGACTGTCCCAACACGCGCGTCTACGACGATAAGTTATACATTTTGCACGAATGAAATGCACACTGAGTATATTAAACTTGCTCAAATATAGACAGAATCGACAGGTTGAAAGACGTAACGTCAAAACAACTTTGTGGGAAGTTAGAACGACCAATAGCACAATGTCCCCCACGTCGCATATATATATATATATATATATATACTACTACTACACACACACACACACA
>NW_014037970.1:1786-5649 GCF_001186125.1 Sphaeroforma arctica JP610 | reverse complement strand
CTTCAAGCAATTTATTTCGAGGCATTTGTGGCAATTTAAAACAGTAATCTCTCAGACACCCCACTCCCCTTAATGAGTTAATGTATTTATCTTTCACACTACATAGTGCGCTCGATTATAAGGCAACTTAAGCCAACCAACCACTACTAAAAAGTATTTAGTATACAAAGAAATCGTACAATAAGCTGCTAAGCAGCCGCTTCAGTTTTAGATCTGGGATCAAGATTCAAGTCATCAGGATAAAAATCAATATTGATCGACTGATCGCTGAATAACACTGAAGACCGGTGTTTAGTGTATACCGTATTATCGGTATCTTCAATTTATGTGGAATCACTGATCAGGACCATTAATTGGTACAAACAAGCAAGATCTCCACCAATCAATGACAGTGCTATATCTGCAGAGCACAGGAGTAATGGAGTATATACTGAATCAATGAAGATGGATTGAAGATTGTCGATTGAAGAACACCAGAACAGTGTGATGTTAATGTAACATAAAATACACATATCATCGAACTAAAAAATATGTCAAATTATATTACAGTACAATCGTATGCAGTAAAAAAATTAGTCTAATTTTGTAAAATACCAATATTGTCCTAAAAGGCTAAAATACTAAAAATAGGCTATTTTATATGTGTACAGTAGTACTTATAACGTTATGGGGATACGGAATAGAAGTTGAACGTAAACACATATTTATTCAATTTTAAAACGTTATAACGGTTATGATGTTATTAAAAGCGCCTACCTAAGTTTTTTATAGGACTGGTTCGAAAGGTATAGTAAAAATGGAACACACCTAAATGTTTAGACCCGAACGTTGCACCTATGATCATACAAAGGACCACATATGGAATAAAGGTTTTAACGGGAAACGGTTTTAGGTTAGGCTAGTTTACTGTGAGCAGTACATATTTTTAATTATTTACGATTTTTTATAAAATAATAAATACGACGAGTCGACGTCTCGACGATGTAGTTATTGATAAATAAAAATAAAAAATACACAGTATCTTTAAAACTCTCTATTTATGTAAATACTCTCTAAATAACTCTCTAAATATTTCTCTTTATTAATATTTATGCATTTGTATCCTACATATTTATTAGTTGCTATTTTGTCTTTTAAAAGTAGCAACTAAAAATAAATATAAATGCGACTGCGAGTGTCGGACTGTCCGACTGTGATTTTATCACGTTTACGTCAAACGTTTATTGCGTGTGTAGGGAGTACTGGGGACAAGGGGGGCCCTGGGCCTGGGGAGTGGAGGGCTGGGGCACACCGGCACAGTGCAGTCTTCAATGACTGTCAGCCTGCCAGAGTAACAGTCAGACTGTCACTAACATATTTCAATATTTGATATTTCACATTTGACATTTGAATTTTGAAATTGTAATTTTTTTCTTAAATATGTATTTACTTTGCACTGTTGCAGTCATTTGCAGTGCTTTTTTATATAAAGTTTCCGAGCCTCGGGTATATGTAGGCAGAAAGTAACTCGCCATCTGAAAATTGAAATGTAATTATGTGTATATAAATAAATAATATTACCGTTTTCTAAATGTGATTAGAGAAAATCAGACATAATCGCGAGTGCAAGCGTCACAACTGAAGAAACCATAATAAACTAACTACTTTGCTGCTTGTAAACTACATAAATAATACCTTTTAAATTATGACTATTACATTGCCAGAAATATATGCTGCTTGCGCTCTGGCGTGCGGAGCGGTCTTCCTAGTTACCTCCACATTTTCAGGTAGTTTTATGACAGGAAGCAAGGCGTATATAGTCCCTGCAATCTTTTCCTCAGGGTTTCTCTCCTTCTCAATTATAACTATAGTCAATGAAGGTCTCGCACCAGTGTGGTACAATCATACCTTAAATTACTGGGGTAGTCAGATATGCATCGACCTGGTCGTTGGATTTTGTGTGAGCTGGTATCTGATACTACCAAGAGCGAGAGACGCTGGAATTTTAATCTATCCCTGGTTGGTGATTGTGTTATTCACCGGTAACATTGGCATAACGGCTATGCTTGCCTTTGTGCTATTTCGGGAGGCGCAAGATGGTCGTGGGTATCGTCAATTGTGAAGTCATTATGTTGAAATCATACTTGGACACACGGAAAACCTCTGAATCTGCGATACTCACCCCGAAGGGGTTGCTTTTACAGTTGATGCTTCATTTCGGGACTGAAGTGCTTCATGAACGACGCAAAGTTCATTTCGCTGCCCAAGCGACTTACATATGACAACGGGATGTGATAACTGAGCAGGTGCTGGGGAACCTTATACTGCACGTTACGTTTGCAATCGTTGGACCTGTCCCAGTATAATACAAACTAAGTCTGACCATGATATTTACTTCATATGATGAGATACGGATGCATGAGTACTTCCGCTGGCAAGTTAAATATGACACCACTGTAGGCGTTCAAAATCACAGGAAGTCCGGTACATGTGATAAAAGTATTAAAATAAACATAGCTTGCTGTCTACAAGTGGGCCAGTTATTTTTATATAATTTGGAGACGCAGATGAGATTTCGTAATGTGTTGGTGTCTGGCATCCCCCTGACTGAAGAAGTGGTATGGATGATACTGGTGTGCGGTCCTATTTAGTTCGCGACTCTCTTCCACTCCTACACAGCCTTCACTGTGATCTATAATAATCTAAAGCGACAGTCGTATATAGAATGTGACTATGCAGAACATTCTAATTTAGCTATTGTGGCCAGTAACATTCACTTTGTATCTATATAGTAGTCTCACAAAGTGTTCTTTCTATACGGCGTCTTAAGAGCTTCATTTCTGTAGATTTAGAATCGTATCTGCTCTATACTTAGCAGGCCCAGCTGCTACAGTATACATCTCCCCTTAGACTGTCAACGGTTCCCGTGTTATTGCCTACCAGCGTGCACACAATCATTATCAAACCTATCCCAAGATTGTGTAATATAACTGGGAGCTCGGTACATTTAATAGATATGTAAATATACGCTTTTACACAAGCTACGGCCTGCGCCTTCGGCCATGATCTCTCTTTTAACGTGGAAATATGTATTTATATAATACAAGTACTGTACAGTGTATTTTTAAAATACATTGTATATTGTACACGTTTTCCGATCTCCAGTGTTCTTGAGCACTCCTTTCAAAATATAGTAATATGGAATGAATGAAATAATTATTACACTCGATCGCTCGTTTATCTTTCGATCCATAAAACCGGAGAGGAAGTATTAGTAATATCCTTAAAAGGTTATTGTGGTAATTTGGATACTCCTAATGTGTCGAGAACACAAATTTCGTAGTAAATAAATAAAGCGTCGTAAAAGCACCTGAATCTTCACACGATATCTGAAATGCGACATCGTTTAAGAGACGAGAAATAATTAGAACATTTCTACCCTCTATGGCGGTATGGAATATCTATGTCTACTACGATAACACACCGCACACGCTTGTCAGCTCCCTCAGTTCAAATTCATATATACGAGCGGCACGCAAACAACAGCGTGTATCTAATACCCGTACATCAACAACAAACAACAGCGTGTATCTAATACCCGTACATCAACAACAAACAACATAAAAATGTCTGTGGGACTATTAGTAGGAGATTGTGGTGGCACCAACACCCGTCTTAAGCTCATTGAACTAGACACATCAGGTGAACTGGAGTCAGTCGCGCGAGGTGCATCTGCACCTGGCAAGGTTGCTTTCGAGAAGAAATATCAGAACGAAGAGTACTCAGATTTCTTATCTGTTGTTAAGAAGTTCATCGAGGAGTCTGGTGGCAAAGCACCTGAGGTACGACGTCAGATAGATTGTTACATCAGTGTATACATATAC
>NW_014037971.1:0-5649 GCF_001186125.1 Sphaeroforma arctica JP610 | reverse complement strand
ATATAATGTATATGTATATGTATATGTATATGTATGAATGTATGTATGTTTGTCTATTTAAACATTTATATATATTCTGGTGTCACGTATCTTGTGATTAAGCTCACCTGTACATGTATTGACTCACAGGTACCACCTCGATCCTTGGCCCTGTTCCAATCGCAACGGACACATTTCACACGGGCACTGCGAGCGGCAAACACATTCAACACACACCAGCAGCACTCAAAGACACCCTGTACACACACACGCTCGTGTGTGTGCAAGACACCCTGTACGTATACACACTCACAAACCCGCGGGTATGCCCGCGACAGTAGGCGCTCGGTTCAGGCTGAGTTGCCGCCTATCATGAAAATGCCCATAGACGATGGGAAAGCTGATACGTATGTAGTGGGGAGTAGGGGAGATGCAATTGTTGTGACCGCTCAACACCGTGACGATATACAGGCGGCGTTGGCGTTCAATGCTCAGGCCCGGCAGGTGTTGTCGCAGGTGAGTGCGTGGATTGGTTCTGTAAATGTGTAAAGAAACACTGATGGGTGTTTAGTGATCCGTCTTTCGTTTGTGTGTATTCATACATCTATATACTATATACACGCTGGAAAATGTGTTGGTGCGTGTTCGGGTGTGTTGCCGTATCCTGACATCTGCGGATAGACATGCTATAGTAGGGGCCTGTTACAACTGCATGCATTGGCAGACGGTCATGACGTGCTTATATTAGAGTCACTGTAGCAAAAAAATCATTTCTCACCCAAAATAGTATGATTTTGGGTCTATGCCGATAATCAATCCCAAATCATAGTATTCGTGGTCAGGATATATAGCAGGCACTGAACTGACCATACCAGCCCATCCGAATCAGTAGACCGAATTCATGGTGCATTAAACTAGCACCATATCCACAGTCAATGGCATTACGTACATCTATAGCAAATAGGCATAAGATTGTGGACTACTCAATGAATGTTAAGCCCTTTGTGTGATAATCCAGGTTTGCGTCACGCGCTCAGTCGAACAGGCGTGGCAGTCAAGACATGCATAGCAAATCCCACCAGTGGTTCATGTGCTGTTTCAATTTCGACTCCATTGTGGCTGTAGCTTTAAAGCAGCCTCATTAAGATTCTTATCACATATACCATCGCCGTTCGTTTTGGAGGTCGGATATTTATTGATCTATGTTGTACTATGTACTCATTACGAACCCCAATTAGCATTATATATGAAACCCGATTCACAGTACAACGGCCAGTACCAAAGCAGGCTTACTGTAAATAGAGACAAATCAATTGGGTCGATTCGGATATTTTCTTTGAATCTGGTTTCAAATTAGGGATATGTAGTGCCAGAATGCCGCATCCGGATCAGAGCCCCGAGAAACATAGGCAATTGGGAGTGTACCCTGCCGAAATAGAATCAGGAATTACACTCAACTCTCATCTCATTTTCCTACGCCTATTCCGTGCTCTGTAGTACAAAAACGATCCATCCCTGAAAGAGTCACGAGAAATGACTGGCACAAAGGAGTGGAAGAATACCATCCGCCGGGTGATCGACGGTCAGGGTGTGCGAGCATTTGCCGGAGACAAACGCCTCGCCGAAGTTCGGAAAGCCTGCATCATAGAGATGGCCCAGACGGATATCGGAGAGGCCTTCAGCCAGCGATTCGACAAGACTGTCACCGATTTTCTTGCGTACGTACTGCACACTGATTTGTATTGACTGTATGGTATGCCTGGCCTAATCAGGGAGGTCTGTTGCCTTGGTTACTGTACTCACGAGGGATTCGGATTAGTTTATGTTAAGGATCGTAGCTAGGCATAGGACAAACCACTGACGCACAGTCACGCTCGCATTCATAACCAAGCACCTATGTTGGGTCTCCGAGTCTGGGCCTTTTAGTTGATTATAGTGATGCTAGGGTAACTCCTCTTGCGTATAGTTATCAATATTTGTACTGCTATAGGCTTAACCCCACTTATATCTCCGTATGATTACTAATTGTATTCTGATAACAGTCTTGTTGATTATAATGATGTTAGGGTAACTCCTCTTGCGTATAGTTGTCAATATTTGTACTGCTAAAGGCTTAAACCCACTGATATCTCCGTATGATTACTAATTGTATTCTAATAACAGTCTTGTTGATTATATTGATGTTAGGGTAACTCCTCTTGCGTATAGTTGTCAATATTTGTACTGCTATAGGCTGAAACCTCTCCGTATGAATACTAATTGTATTTTAATAACAGTCTTGTTGATTATAATGATGTTAAGGTAACTCCTCTTGCGTATAGTTGTCAATATTTGTACTGATATAGGCTTAAACCCACTCATATCTCCGTATGACTACTAATTGTATTATATTAACAGCAAGAACGCACAGGCCCAGTTTCTTCATTCGTCGAAAACTACCACGGCAGTCGAGTTTGTGAAGAAGTACATCGCTGCACGTGACGCTGGAAATGAGTAAGTGTAGTGTGTGATCTCGTCAACACCTATGGACAGTTGAATATGTTTCAATTACTTCGCGTTTAATTGACGGATATTCTCGTGAGCAGGATTCAGTATGTGTTGTTGTTCAGCACCTGTCGACATATTCATCTATTTTGATTGCTTTTAGGTTTAGTTTTAAAGTGTAAAGATGTGATTCCGGATAAATATGCTTTGTATCTCCTGCGTGCGATATACCAAGGGGGTTTAAGTTCTTTCGAGCGTTTATTGGCGTGCATGTTGGGTGAAACAAGGCGTATTTCACTGTGTGATGCTGTACTTTCTCATACACGCATTCACAAAAACGGTATTTCACGTATGCGGATTTATCTGCGCCATCGGTTTAGATCAGTGCGCGGGCATATTACGAACCCCACTATTCACCGCACGCGTACATACGCATACAGATACAACAGCACGTAGTCATTAAATGCCAAGCCATGACTTTGTATGTGAGTCCCAACACACACATAAACTCAAACTCCGATATACAAGCCCGAGTTCGGCGGTGAACTGTCGATGTTTGTACGCCTCGCACAGGCTCTTCCATTCATTCTTGTAGGCTACCTGTGCTGTAGCGCCCACTCAGTCTGTCTGTGTACCACACCATATTATTCCTTTCCATCGCAAGGGAGAAGAAGAAGCCTGGCAAGGGTTCAAAGTCAAAAGCGGCACAGAAGGAGAACGACAGGCGAGAGTGGCTGCAGGTATTCCACGAGATACGGGGCTTGTATGACGATTTCGACAGGATGGATGCCTTGGACTGCTCGCCTTTGTTTAAAACATGTAGGTATACGTGCACGTACCCGTTGTATATTGTTGACCCTTATAGTAGTCTGGTAGGAGAATGTTCAGCCCTACGTATCTATGCGCCTTCGAGTACTCAAGTATACGTATACGTGCATGTCATATCTCCACAGGCCATAGGTACGCCTACACTACACGTGAAATGCGTCGACACTCATTGTTTGCCCGTATTCTACGCGTTCGTTAAATTTTTCATAAAAAAAGTGCCATCTGCTATAATGCACGGATATTGACCCTCTTTCCGATCAGTTCATATGATTTCGTTAACGTTTTCATCAAAAAGTACTATCTGCTATCATGCACGGACAACTTGGTTTGTGTTATAAAACCTTTAGCGGTAGTGAATGTCGCAAAGTCGGTTGTCGTAAACTCGAGAAGTACATGTTGTAATGCCTGGATAGTCAGGTATGTTATTAGTCCAACTTTCGCGGTAACAAGAATTGCAAATTCGAGTGTCGCAAAATCGAGTCCCAAATGTAACTACAAGTGTCGCAACCCCCGTCTTCCGTCGGGAGAGCCAGTACAAGCTCAAACATTCATTCATGTCTTATACTCACACTTATACTTAGGGACGCCACATGATAAGGTGCTGCTGCTGAATGACTACGAACTTTTCCAGGCCAAAGACGAGGAGTCGCTGAAAGATCAGATGAAACTGGCCAGTCGACTGGAAGTGTACTACAATCTCGATAACAATGTGCCTTCCGGCTCATGGTTCACGGCTAAAGGTAACGTATGGACATGTCTGTATATACAGGTTATATCATTTGGAAAGTGTGCCTTTCTATGTGGTTCTTGATAGAATGTTTAATACACTCATACATAGGTACATATGCTTCAACTACCACTTACACATTTGTATACATACACAAATTCATACGTACTATACATACATGTATGCATACCTGCATACCTACATACCTACTTACTTACTTACTTACTTACTTACTTACAATAAATACAAACATGCAAACATAAATACATACAATTATATATATCTAGATTCACTGAATTTGACTTTCACATACATTCACTGATTAAACAGCTACAAACACACATACATGAATACTCTGAATTATAACCACATACGTACATTTACGTGCGTGAGTCTATTATTGTGACAGTATAGTAGTTCATCGGACAGTACAACTGACAGGCTGCTCCTCTGTATTTGTCCTTCCTTCTTTTGTCTACAGCTGCACACCAAGAACAAGTAGAATTTGTGCGTCAGTTGCTAGAGGATCCGCACAAGCTACAGAGGTGGTTCATTGCAGGTATGGCGAGCTATGGAGGCTGTACCAACGATCATGCCATACATTATATATATCTATATATCTATATATATCTATATCTATATTTATATATCTATATATATGTGTGTGTGTGTATGTATGTATGTATGTATATATGTATATGTATATATATGTGTGTGTGCGTGTGTGTGTGTGTGTGTGTGTATGTATATATATATATATGGAATCTCTAATTCTAGAGCTGTTGCATGCTATGGTACTTTTGTTGATTTTTATTCAGTATGTTTCAGTGAGCTGAATGTATGCATATCCTCTCACATATGTATACGAGGTTCAACACACATCATATGAATATATCGTTCCTAGTACTTGCTTGTCTATAGTACAACCTGTATCCATTTGCAGTAAACGCGAACAATATGTAAGTGTTTGAAGCTGTTGAGTTATCTTTTGATATTCAAATCTCGGTGCATTAAGAAATCTGTTATCCCCCTACCCATCCTTCAAGGGCAAGGCCTCTCGATATCTGCTAGGGTGCGTACCGGTATAGCAAGCCAGTAGTCGGTTTGAAATAGATCAAAGTAATTCAGCCGATCTCCTCACAGAGTTCTATTTGTATGATAAATCATTCTGGAAGTGTTTGTTTGATCTGTGTGTCTGGAAATGTTTGGTCGTAGTGTACATACACGTACGTGGCTTGTGTCACTTGTTGGGGGTAATATAAATGTAATCAATTTACGAAATCCATAACCTTACCTCATATGATATATCCCAGGCATCCCTTCGAATATTCGATTCAAAGTGCACTCTATTCATCACACTTCTCTTTGATCCCCTACAGCTCCCGATGCGGATGTAGTGCTGGCCATGCGTGTGTTCTTTGCCAACAGAAGAGCAGTTCTCGATCAATTAGATATCGCATTCTAGTTGACAATTTTAATAAACAGGAGTGCAATTTTGGTGTCAGTCACTGAAAAAAAAAACATTTGAAGCTTGTAGACCTGAAGAAAAACATACCTCACCCTTTAAGACCATATATGATTGTATCCCAGTTTTCGATTGATATCAAATATATATATATATATATATACAT
>NW_014037972.1:2791-5653 GCF_001186125.1 Sphaeroforma arctica JP610 | reverse complement strand
TTATATATTNTGTGTGTGTGTTATATATATATATATATATATATATATATATATATACATGTATCTATATTAAGATGGAACTTGGTTGTTTTAGTGTTTTAGGGTTTTACTAAATTACAAGATACTGTTTATCCAGCCAGCAGCTAGGCGAAGTGCATCGCAAGACATGCTGAAGAGTGCGCTATCAACACACATACGCAGCCATTGTGTATTTGTTGGAAATATGCACAGCTGCACTGAAAAGTTGTGTGTGTTGTATTTGCGTCCTGTGCTGTTTCTGTGTTATTTCGCTCTGTGTTGGTTTCGTATGAGCCCATCCCTTGCGCTGGTGCTCATTCGTAACTGTCTGTGTTACATTGGCCATCGTATGTGTAAACTTTAGATTGTGCTGAGGTACATACAATTTGGATGTGCCATCCCATATAAATATCTATATCATCAAATATGAAAGTATCCATCATCCTATATGAAGGTGTATAGCATTGTATATATTATTGTCATTCTTTATCAATGTATATATCGCCAGATGTTTTTACCTTTGGGCCCACTCGATACTTGTGGCGCGGTCTTGACCACCACCGCAAATCCTAAACCCTAAACCTTACACCCTAAAGCATTTAAAGGCTATCACTCTCTGTAATCCCACGCGATAGTCTCTATACGTTTGCTTTGACAATCTCTTCTGCGCACATTGTGGACGTGACTAACTATGTCACTTTATCATCTGTCCACGCACATATATATATATATATATATATATATACTCACACACACACAGACTCACATACACACACTGTAACGTATGACCACACACCCTCACACTCACACTCACTCATACACACACATACTCTCTCTCACACATACTCACAAACACACACATACTCACACACACACACATACTCACAAACACACACTTCAACATATGACCACACACACACACACTCACACTCTCACACACACATACATAATCACACATACATAATCACACACACACTTTAACATATGACCACACACACTCACACTCACACTCACACACGCACACACACACTCTCTCTCTCTCGCTCTCTCTTATCCGCAGCGGACGCCAATTCGTCGCGCGACTGGACACAGTACTGCCGCAATCAGCTGCCTTTGCAGGTACGATGTTAGCCCTAAAACCCTATAACCCTATTACCATAAAATCCTTTTACCCTAAAGCCCTACTACCCTAAAATCTTATTACCCTAAATTCCCTAAAACATTTTCCCATGCTCAACGGTTGCCACAGACACAACACGCGCTACAAAGTACGAACATGTTGTTATTCGGTTGGATATTGTGTGCATATCCAATGTGTCCATCTGCTTCTTCTGGGTACTTCTACTGTCACTAACGTGTGTACTTTCGTCTGTACTTTCGTCTGTACTTTCGTCTGTACATTCGTGTGTACTTTCGTGTGTACGTTCGTGTGTACGTTCGTGTGTACTTTCGTCTGTACGTTCGTGTGTACTTTCGTGTGTACGTTCGTGTGTACTTTCGTGTATACTTTCGTGTGTACTTTCGTGTGTACGTTCGTGTGTACTTTCGTGTGTACTTTCGTGTGTACGTTCGTGTGTACGTTCGTGTGTACTTTCGTGTGTACTTTCGTATGTACTTCCGTGTATGCTTGTTTGTGTACTTTCGTGTGCACTCAACTGTCCACCCCTGCTCTCCCTCATGACCCCAGTGGGGATGACCATTGCTGCGTGGTTGCTGATGGGCTATGATGCGGATGTGGTTGTGGTGAGGTGTGGATCGTTGTGTGCAGCGCAGGTGGCCTTCTGGAATGATCTGTACAGGGGAGCACTGTCAGAGTTCTATTACATTAACGATCTGGTAGTGCCCCAATTCACAATCATAAGCGAAGGCCCTGACATCGCGCCACACGAGTATGTGACGTACACACTCAGTGCATTAGGTATACATATGTCACACAGTACAGTAGATAATACATATGTCACACAGTACAGTAGATAATACATATGTCACACAGTACAGTAGGCACTACATATGTCACAGTACAGTAGATAATACATACATCACACAGTACAGCAGATAATACATATGTCACATAGTACTGTAGATAATACATATGTCACACAGTACAGTAGGAAATACATATATCACACAGTACAGTAGATAATACATATGTCACACAGTACACTAGATAATACATATGTTACACAATACAGTAAGTAACACATATATGCAGCTGCTGGGCTATGCTCCCACACAGAGAACATATGATACACACAAACTACGCAATTGGGATTATATTGATGTGGCAATTATATATGTAGCATATAGTGATGCTCCATACTGTCGTAAATGCCATACGGCGTATAAATCTGTAGCATCTAGGGGTCTACTAATGGGTCTCACTCGATACAACAGCCCTCCGCAACAGACCAAAACGCCACATAAGAAGAGAGCACTGGTGCCATTGGGCGGAGGCAAGGACTCACTAGTAGCACTCGAACGCATGCGCACCAGTGGCTACGACTGCACGCTGCTCTACGGTGGGTGCACCCTTGTGTCTTATTAACCATCTACAGACTATCAAGGATGGGTAGCCACACAATCACATGTGCTCAGCTGCCACCTGTGTGGGTGGGTGTGTGTCTATGTCTGTGCGTGTGTGTGCGTGCATGCGTGCGTGTGTGCGCGCGCGTGTGTGTGTGTGTGTGTGTGTGCGTGGGTGTGTGTCTGTGTCTGTGCGTGTGTGTGCGTGCATGCGTGCGTGTGTGCGCGCGCGTGTGTGTGTGTGTGTGTGTGTGCGTGGGTGCGTGGGTAGTATATATATCCCATGAGTACTGCCGAAGGCTACGACCGTAGGGGATAGGG
>NW_014037972.1:0-2452 GCF_001186125.1 Sphaeroforma arctica JP610 | reverse complement strand
TATGTAGTGTGTGTGTGTGTGTGTGTGTGTGTGTGTGTGTGTGTGTGTGCATGTGTGTATATGTGTATGTGTATATATGTGTGTGTGTAGTGGCTGACCACATCCTCTGTCATAACCACTTGTCCGTTCCCAGTCTCTCTCTCTCCTCCGTTGGCTTGTATCATCCCCCTTGTCTACTGTTTCACCCCTGTGCATTCGTGTGTTTCGCTTGCGGTGGTCTTACCATCAATTGTAGTGGGAGGTGAACCAGGTGAGTTTGAGGCGTCGTGGAGGTTGTCGGCCCTAATTGCAGCCACGGGATGCACACATGTCCTGGTTGAGTTGGATTTGGGTGACTGCTGGACTGCGGGTAAACAAATGCATGCACTTCACAAACGTTGTTGTCGTTTGGCTGATTGTTCGTAGTGTGAGACGGTCGCTGTGGTGTCACCAATCATGTCGCAAAGGCAACAGGGCGCAGATGTGTGGGGCTTGGGTATATCTGACGCCAGCACATCAACATAAGTGTTACACAAGTGTTAAATAAAGATTAAATAAGTATTAAATCAATTGTTATATAAATGTACAATGTTTGTTAAACAAGTGTTAAATAAATGTTAAATGTTTGTTAAACAAGTGTTCAACCAATTGTTAAATAAAGGTTAACTGTTTGTTAAACAAAAGTGTTAAATAGATGTTAAATAAGCGCTAAACAAGTATAAACAGGTGCTGAAGAAGTGTTCAACAAGTGTTAAATCAGTGCTAAACAAGTATAAACAGGTGCTGAAGAAGTGTTAGAGAGGTGTCAAACAAGTGTTGTACGCGCCAAACCGACACCATCTAAGTAATGTGCAGTGTCTGTAGCACTCATTTGGCTGTTGACACTTATCTCACGGCTCTAAAATCATCATTACACACACACTTCAGCCGAGTGATCTGCAGCTCAACTGTGCATTCCAAGTCACTTCTGTCTGTTCGTGGGTTATGTGTTTGTGCTGTGCGCTTTTTCTTGTCACACGTTGGATGCGTTTGCTGACACAATGTCCACAGCTTACGTTGCACACATTCAGTTGTCGTTCTGTGGTGCGTAGTCACTAGCACGTTTAGATTCTCATACATTTTAATACACATACCTCTACACACACACGCACACACGCGCACACACGTACACACACGCACACTCCACACACTCATTCAAAGACACATCACACACTTACGCTCACGCGCACTCACCCACGCACACACATACACTTACGCACACACACACACACTTACACATACACACACACTTACACACACATACATACTTACACACACACACACACTTACACATACACACACACCTACACACACACACACACTTATCTACAGCGTCTGAAGGCGACAAGGCTGACGTAGACCCCATCACACCACCGTATAGTGCGCTGGTGGCCTTTGTGGCTGCGGGCGTTGCTGCATCACAGGTAAGCCGTGCTTGTGTGTCCCCATTTGTTGCTGATTGGATGGTTGTGTGTCCCATTTGTTGCTGATTGGGTGCTTGTGTGTCCCATTTGTTGCTGATTGGGTGCTTGTGTGTCCCATTTGTTGCTGATTGGGTGCTTGTGTGTCCCATTTGTTGCTGATTGGGTGCTTGTGGGTCCCATTTGTTGCTGATTGGGTGCTTGTGTGTCCCACTTGTTGCTGATTGGGTGCGTGTGTGTCCCATTTGTTCTGATTGGGTGCTTGTGTGTCCCATTTGTTACTGACTGGGTGCTTGTGTGTCCCATTTGTTGCTGATTGTGTGCGTGTGTGTCCCATTTGTTGCTGATTGGGTGCTTGTGTGTCCCATTTGTTACTGACTGGGTGCTTGTGTGTCCCATTTGTTGCTGATTGGGTGCTTGTGTGTCCCATTTGTTGCTGATTGGGTGCTTGTGTGTCCCATTTGTTACTGACTGGGTGCTTGTGTGTCCCATTTGTTGCTGATTGTGTGCGTGTGTGTCCCATTTGTTGCTGATTGGGTGCTTCTGTGTCCCATTTGTTGCTGATTGGGTGCATGCGTGTCCCATTTGTTCTGATTGGGTGCTTGTGTGTCCCATTTGTTGCTGATTGGGTGCTTGTGTGTCCCATTTGTTGCTGATTGAGTGCTTGTGTGCCCCATTTGTTGCACAGGGGTTTGACTACATTGCCGTGGGCAATGAGAGTAGTGCAAATGAAGGCAATGGGCTTTTCGTTTGGGGTGAAGGCGGTGATGTGGTGGTCAACCACCAGTACGACAAGTCGCTTGACTGTGAGTTGCGGATGAGTAGGTAGGTGCTTGTGTACGCTGCTGTGTTCATTCGAGCGTAGTACATAGGATTGAGTGAGATTGCTATATAAGTGAGCGGTGCGGATTACATCGCATGGATAGTCCCATAAGTTGGTATATGGCAACTTGTTGTGGTTCCCACATAGAAAATTCGTGTTATACCTATATATATATATATATATATATATA
>NW_014037973.1:4608-5655 GCF_001186125.1 Sphaeroforma arctica JP610 | reverse complement strand
CTTTTCTATACTAATACATGGGAGTATGTGCACCACACCACATACTTATCATATCCACAGCTGACTATTACCTGACTATACTAAAACATGAGACTATATGCACTACACCACATACTTATCATATCCGCCGCTTACGATGCGATTTCCGTCCATGTAGATGCACCGAACTAAATCTGTGTGGCCGTTGAATGTGCGTAGGCACTCGCCAGTCGTTACATCCCACAGCTGTAATAGACATGTAGCGTGTAGTCAGGTCAGTTGTGATCCACGTCTAATCATGTCAATGCCTGTGCATAGGGGTTTTAGATGTTGTCTGAGAACGTACACCTTGAATAACAAGCACTTTATAGAGATGTACACATATGGTTGGAGTTCATGCTGTACAAACAGTGCAAGTAGATTTCATTGCTGTGTTTTAGTGCTAGTATTAGCGTTGGTGTACCAGGGCGTGTTTGATTGTTTGTACATTTTCGGATTCCCGCTTTTGATAAAATCAATAATACGGGAGTAAAGGGTTGGTTACAGCTGAATATACACATAATCAGAAGGCATCGTGGAATATATACCGTACTAAACATACATGAGTGAATATTAACCTGGCTAAGATGTTGTATTGGATTCTGATTTATGTAAATATACAACGAACCCGAATATTCGTTGTAGTAAAGCTTGAACACAATATCTTAAAGGGAGTGTGTACAAATGTATCGATACGTAACTAAAAACCTAAACTCTAAAACCAGCACCTACTGAATCTTTGAACAAAGCGTTGTGCACGTACGTTGATATTTCGATTAGTGTGCCGTTAACACTAAACCACACCACAACCCATTACTAAGACGAAAACCCAGGGGAGCGCCAACAAAATGATTTAAAAACAAAACAAAACAAACAAACAAACAAACAAAACAAAGAAAGAAAGAAAGAAAGAAAGCAACCTGCCACGCCCAGTAATGGTACATGAACTCTACTTCACGGATCCAAACACCCATCCCACATGCCTAACTCCACCACCACCATCAACAGCAGTCAGCTGAGATACGAGCA
>NW_014037973.1:0-3836 GCF_001186125.1 Sphaeroforma arctica JP610 | reverse complement strand
CAACAACAGTCAGCTGTGATACGAGCACTACCCAAACACACTCACCCAGTCAACAGAAACACCACCATCAACAACAGTCAGCTGTAATACGAACACTACCCCAAACACACTCACCCAGTCAACAGACCCACCACCATCAACAACAGTCAGCTGTGATACGAACACTACCCCATACACACTCACCCACCACCATCAACGATAATCAGCTGTGATAC
Source organism: Sphaeroforma arctica JP610 (assembly GCF_001186125.1). Classification (NCBI taxonomy): domain Eukaryota; class Ichthyosporea; order Ichthyophonida; genus Sphaeroforma; species Sphaeroforma arctica. The sequence goes on along the minus strand of NW_014037973.1, from coordinate 3,621 downwards.
GTGCACTACCCCATACAAACTCACCCAGCCAACAGACCCACCTTTATACTCTCATCCGAGGATCCAGTAACCACCAGATTGCCCTGGAAGCACAGGCAGGCAATGCCGCGCGTGTGTCCTTCCATAGTCCGCACTAACTTGGATGTGTGTAGATCCCACACCTTGACGGTCGAGTCGCCTGACGCCGATACGACAAAGCGCGAGTCAAACCTGACTACGTTGACAGGGGCTGCATGGCCTTCGAGCGTGTAGCGGATGACAGGTTTTGCGAGTCCGTTTATGTCCCATACCTAATGGTAAGGAAGGGGAGATGATGTAATGCACAGTCAGCTGCGATTAAAAAGGCCGGTGTTGGAGAGTTATCTGTGGCATATATACACACAGACACAGACACAGACACAGACACAGACACAGAAAGATATATATATATATATATTGTGTAAGTCGCAGAGAGTAACACGCATCCCATCCTCACATATGACACAGAATCTCATAGTGGATATGCAAAGAAAACCCTTTGACGAATAATGTAGCGCACTAAGCTGTCGGGCCCTAACTCCACACATGAACGAAACATGCGACAGCACACGCCACTCACAATAATTTTAGCATCCTTCCAACAGGCACACATGAGCCATGCATGCAACAGCACACGCCACTCACAATAACTTTAGCATCCTTCTAACAGGTACACATGAGTGAAACATGCGACAGCACACGCCACTCACAATAACTTTAGCATCCTTTAGACAGGTACACATGAGCCATACATGCAATAGCACACGCCACTCACAATAACTTTAGCATCCTTTGAACAGGTGACCAGTGTGGTGTCGTCGAATTGCAGGTTGAGGACGGACATGCCGTGGGCCTCGACCACCCACTGCAGTGCGCCGGTGTGAATATCCCACCCACGTAAACTAGTGTCGCTGGATCCACTGATAATCTTCTCGTGATCAAACTGTGGTGTAGAGAAGAGAATGCAGGTGAATGAACAAGGTATAGGAAAAAGGAACGGAGAACCGAGTGGACAGATCGATGGTACTTCAACTTTATTTGACTACAGATTCTTCTCACAGTCGAACTGTGGTATGGACGATGAAAGTGAACATAGCAAAAGCAAGAGGAATTCCTATCTAACAGAACATTCAGCTGTATAGTCTGCTCACGGTCGAACTGTGGCATAGAGGATGAAAGTGAACATAGCGAAAGCAAGAGAAATTCCTATCCAAGTAGAATGATCAATAGTACTGTCAACATTCAGCTGTATAGTCGGTAGAACTGTGGCATAGAGGATGAAAGTGAACATAGCAAAAGCAAGAGAAATTCCTATCCAAGTAGAATGATCAATATGTACTGTCAACATTCAGCTGTCTAGTCTTCTCACGGTCGAACTGTGGTATAGAGGATGAAGGTGGATTTTGCAAAGGCAAGAGGAATTCCAAACCAAGTAGAATTGACAACAATCCGGTCTACATCTAGCTGTATAGTCTTCTCGTAAAACGCGGATCTACACACGTGACACACACCTGAAGACAAAGAACCGAGCCTAAATGCCCATTCAGCGACTTGATCAGCCCCGGTGGCTCTTGGGTGGGGTCCCAGATGCGGATTCTCCTGTCGCGTGATCCGCTGACTATCTTTGTGTCGTCGTACTGCACACAGTACACCCCCGCACTCTCTGTACGCACCTGCGTACATCTGTAGTTGCCGGTCAGCCAGTTTTTCTCAGCCAGTTTGTTCTCCCTAAACAGCTTCATGACCGTGTGCTTCATGCCGTTGCTGCCCTCGGGTATGGTCGTGGGCAGTGTGTATCCATACTTCTCTGCCTGAGCGCGCCACACATCTGCGTCACTGACCAGACGGTACACCCGTTTGCTAGTTTCGGACAGGCGGGCAAGCGACTTGACATCCATGTGGTGGAAGATCACCTGCGCCACCTCCACTGTGGGTGCGAGAAGAGGACAGGACAGGACAGGACAGGACAGACCGGGGCAGTCCAAAAAGTGCGTCAGAATGGGATTTGGGTTTTAGGGCTTTATTGAAACGAGATTAGTTACGCAGGAAGCAATTGTGGACAAGCCAAGCGCACACACGTCCAATAAGGCATGAAGTGAGTGACTGCAATACAGGTGCGATATACATAAGCAGCTGCGAGGGATTTTTGGGTCGAGCATACGCATCATTGAATCCGTTACGTCAAAATAGCAGAAAAGGAGAAACGTTCACGAAATGGGCTGAGGGTATGATAGTGTGCTAGCGAATATACCTACACAACGTTCCCTTTGAGGTGGTGAAGGTTGTTCGTGCGTGTTCAGTAACATATACTTTGAATATATCTAGAAGTTGCTGGGGAAAAGCTATCGACAAAGGAACAGCAAGCTTCACCCTGACACAATGTAACCAGGTACAATCGAAGTTCTCTGAAGATCATTCCTCCACTGAACACTCATGTGTGATGTTCAGGGTAGTCCGAGGTTACACTGCGCCGATGCTTCCTCAGAGAAGAAAATAAAAAGTATCTCTCGTGACTGGACAACCGGTGATCTGGCCTAGGCAACCCACACAACGACAGACGGCACTCAGACGAAGACGCACGACAATCACCGTGTATGCCACCAGTCAGGAATCGATAGAAAGCACAACCAAAGACACCCGATTCCAATGCTCAATAAGCTTCGCCGCCGGGCAGATTCATGCATAGCCTCATGGGCTCTGATATACTTTCTGATCCCCGATGAGACACAACTGTGCTGCCTGCACATACACACACACACATACACACACACATACATACACACACACACACACACACATACATACACACACACACACACATACACACACATACCAGGCATGTCATCAAACAACGGTGGACAAGCTCCTGAGATCCCTTCGGCCAGCGCCTTGCGAATGTGCCTCGGCACTAGTTTAAAGAGGTCACGACACGCACGCGGCGACTTTGCAGCCACCAGTAGTGATGCCAGTATATCATCCGAGTACTGCGCCTAATATGGGGGGTGGCAGGGTGTACGGCATATTAGCTAAACAATCGTAGGGGGGATGAGTGGTATGGCGTGTGTGTGATGCACTTCAGCTCATTGACTGATCTCGAATGGTCGTCGCATATGCGGTTAAAATCTCTGGCGTTCGCAGACCGACATCGGGTTACACTATGTAAAGCTCAACGTGGGCAATGGCAGACATCCGTAGTGTTTAATAATAGCATTGATCCATGCATAGGCAAACTAGGCGAGCGCGTTGAAGAAAAAAATACGAATATGTATCGCTGTATTGTTCATGTACCACCCAATTGTCGACAGATAGGAAAACAGGTCTTTCTAAAATGATTTGTACCAAGCTAGATGAAGTACATGTTTGAAAATATTCTCCAATATTTACGTTACGCGAAAAAATATCCACTTGAACCCTAAATATATAAATATAAATATAAATAAATATATAAATATATATATATATATATATATATATATATATATATATATATATATATATATATATATATATATATACACACACACACACACACACATATATATATAATATATATATATATATATATATATATATATATATATATATATACGTATATATATATAT
>NW_014037974.1:0-5655 GCF_001186125.1 Sphaeroforma arctica JP610 | reverse complement strand
GGGGTACCCCAGAGGGCATGGTAGTTATCCTTTTGCCTGTAAATACATTTATTTCAATAAAAAACAAAATTGCAATGCCAAATCCAAATTGGTTTATTTTTAAAACATGGGATTTGTGTTGTATTTAGTTAATTTAAAATTGATTATGAACTGCGTAGTGCATACTCAGAATAGGGATAATATTATTTATTTCAAAAATGGCAAGTATGTATGATACAATGTATGAACATATGGTATGGCTCTCATAGTCGCTGTATTGGTTCAGGAAAGATTGATGGGAAGAAGTGGTCAGTAAATTCCCGTTTGAAGCTTGGGCCAAGTGAGTCGACAATAGGAGCGGCGAACGAAATTTGTTGGCATTTTCAACCCGGATTTTATTTATAGTTGTCATCAATTTTTATTGTCCGTAAATCGCTTTCCTTATCGTTTCCCTACCATCTCTGACAATAAATAATCAAATAAACTGTAAACTACACGTGTGCGCATAATAAATGATGGGTGTGTGCTTTCACATCCCTTCATACACTACGATATGGGTGTCGAAGGGTTGATCCCACTACTGGGGAATATACCAGAGGGTATATTCACCTGTGGAGTTTTCACTGACATTGAAGATAGCGTGATAAATAGATATGTCCATGCCCAAAAAAATAATTCTAAACGTACACGCAACAGAGATTATATGCTCTAAGAATAAGAACGACAGTTACGAACGATTCAATACAGATATTTGGCGAATGTTAAATGTAGTTAAAAATTGGGGTAAGGGAAATACAGTCCTACCCGTATTCGACGGTAAAAGAGTAGGTGCGAAACGAGCGAATGCTGTTGGATTGAGATTGAGAAAGCGCATGCATGCGCTCGCCGAAGTGGAGCGCATGTTGATCGAAGGCGTTAATGAAGGTGAGAGTATTTATAAGGAATAATCTACAGGCGGCAAGAATGGTTATGAGTATGCTCACCGAAAACGACATACCTTTCATTCTAGCTCCACAGGAGGCCGAGCAGCAGATTGCCTACATTCAGCGTTGTGGTTTAGTTGACTATTGTAATTGTAACGATAGTGACTATATTGTCTTGTTATGTGACAATATCATAATAGATAATAATTTATACAGAGGAGTTGGCAGATTATTCAAACGCGTCGATGTGGGTATGAAGTTAGATGCATATATAGAGAGAAATAACACTGATGCAGAGTGGTCATCAAACATGCACAAGTTACTACACGACACGAGTGTGTATGATTTAGATAACATGCTCTTCTTTTCTGCTTGCCTGTTAAAGACCAATTACAGAACGTCTACCGGTATTGGAGTGAAGGGTTAATTGAAACACTTACGAGCTGGACGTACAACAGTGGATGATATCTTACAACATCAACATGTCGGATCCAAACAAATTGTTTTATAGAAGACAAGATGTACGCAACACTATGTATATGTTTTTTTCGTCAGCCAGTTTATGATCCTAAAGGCCAACAATTTATATCAGCATACAAAAATCAAGGTCAAGGTGTAAAGCTTACGATATACGAAGCATATACCAATGCGTATGGACCAGGATTGTATACACCTTGGTCCCATGACATCGCAAACGATGTGCTGAGTAAAAACTATTGCATTTATTGGGTAAAAGGGGACCAAAAATTGAATTCTAGGAGTGCTTTTAATGGGTTGAGATTCAGGTTTGCTACATCAAGAAGAATCACTAACTTCACGAGAAATAAGCCCCCAATCAACTTTAGAGCTATGAGCAATATCCAGCTGCGAGAATACTCTACATCCCACGGTCTATCAATTCCTCAACGCGTAAATATAATAAGGGGCAGTTATACGCATATATCACGGCCGATGTTAACTCTCGAATAGCAACCACAACTTGTAAACCTATACATCAAAATCCTGCTACACTTCTATTGATACAGAAGACTATGTAATCAGTATTTTAGGGTTGAGATGTCAACATTGGAGCTAGTGAATTACAGCCAAGAAAATGTAGGATGTCACGGAGGATGTGATTAGAGACTACTTTGATCGGGAAGATGGGTATTTCTCCACCAGGCAGGATAAGCAGCAAAAATGACGCACACTAGACTTAAAAATCGCTTTCACAGAGACAGGATCAGCTGATTTAATTTTATATATTATTGCTAAAGTGGGAAAAAGTATGGATAATATCCCACAAGAGATGCTTATTCGATTAATCTGTACTGAAGAGAGTCAAAATAATCACATGCGATACGTTTGCAAAGAGGTACATGTCGCTCTATGTTTATTCCCTACACCCATACCCGCCAAGTATAGACCCTGTCATTACATAAAAGGGTGCATACACATTCAGGCAGTACTTGAAAGGATGAGAGAACTAAGTAGCTCAGGCAGTACGGATCGTAAGAATACGTGGAGAGATCGTGGGATTTTAGCAAGTATAGTATCTAATATTCCAGCAATCAATGTTGTAGAGCCGTATATGTTAGAATCTTCAGATTTCTATACGGCAGTAGTACAGTCTAAATACAACTCATGGGTTGCCGCCCCAGTCGAGCAAATAGATAGTAGCGCATCTACTACACCGAGAGAGAAGTTGGACAGACAGAAATGTTTAGCTTATAGATCCTCGAATACAAAAAGTGTGAGATATCCTGCGCGTGGTTTAAAGTATGATGATGTTGGGATGGCACAAAAAATGGCGAAGCGGTGGTAGATGAAGACAACAACAGTAGTTAATAAATAATTAGTCGCTTGAATATTGAATAAGATATTTTATTTTTATATCTTGGACAGTGTAGCACGTTTCTTTTTCAGCGATACAGTTTCGGCTCCTTGTGGTATGTTTCTCTTTTTTGGTTGGGATATTCTGTAATTTAATGGCAAGAACCAGTCATGTATAGGAGGCTTTAAGTTTACCACGCCTCTTATACATTCCGATTCTTGTACATGCAAATCTACCTTCGAAAGAGTTAATCTTCCACCATCCCATGTGCAATGGTTTTGTAGTTCTTCGTTATTTCGTTCTATGTGGATGCGATATACCACTATTTGTTTGTCGCCGTGTTTTCTTTCGTCGTCAAAAGCAATTTGTCCCCGGGCTTTCTTCCGGGGACAAATTACGTGCACACCGTCTGTTTCTAGCTTGTGCTTATCCGTCAATCCTTTGTCGAATACAAATACAGCACTACAACATACACACGATAGCCTATATCCAAACCAATCATTTTTTACAATGGAATTATCGGTTGCGGATCCAGGGTTAGGAGCTGTGACTATAGCAACCACAATGTTTGCTAGTTGCACCCATCTTATCCATGGAAAATATGTATGGATTGCAGGTGCTATATTGTATGGATCCTCAGTTTTTTTTCCGGTGCAGTCCAAAAACCACGGACTGCACTCAGTCAAAAGACACATATTTGTAGACATGTGTTGCTGGACGTGCTTTGCATTTTGTCGGTTTGTTGGTATTGACTGGCTTTTACGTATAATCTCCACTACTGCATATGTTCTAGTAATATACACGGTCTTGGCTGTATGCGTGAAATATCAAATTGAATACATGTGTCAGCAGGGGTATAACGGTTGTAGCGAAGTTGTGTTATCCAGCATATAAATTGTTCACAAAGGTCCAGTCTGTCCCATTTGGGTCTGAATGTAAAATCTGCGTCCTACATATTTGGGGGTGGCGTAATCTCTTCGTCAACATCTACACTGACATTGTTAGAGTAGTGTTCTCTTGCCAGCATTGTGCGTACACGCACATTATAGTGTCGCATTTTGTTCAAGTGTGCAATAGCATCCCAATATTTAAACAGCCTTTGCAAAGTAACAACTGATGGCTCTCCGGTAAACGTGTTTCATAGCCTATCATCTTTACTCAGCCTCCCAATGAATACCTCAGCACTTGTGAGAGATACAGCTTGTGGTATAGCTGTAGGAGTGTCGCGTATTTGTTCCATGTGAGTTTGTAGAATGGGTGCGACACTATTCAGCACTGCATTTCGTACGGTAGCGGACCAAAGTGTCGATCTTCCGGACGAAAATATTGAACTAAAAGAAGATGACACTACTATCTGTCTGATGGCGGAAACATCTCGACGTTGCTGCGGCGTTGGTTTTGTAAGTTCATCTGATAGATTGTCCACAACAGGTTTAAAAGATGGTAACGCTCCCGACTTTACACGTGTTTGACCACCCGCCGTGGTGTATATGTAAGATTCGGTTTAATAAAGGCGATACCAATGCCTTCGAATAAATAAACGCGTAGGTAAATTTTAAATATCGTGTAAATATCGATATAAATAAACGAAATGAGACGTTTAGTAAAATTAGGTTACCTCGTGACAACAGCAATACTCTGAGAGATTGTGAGGCTGAGACATTGCCTATATATAATCCTCTCAGTACTGTTTCCGCCGAAGGGATTTTATTTAGTGTTTCGTTGTCGCTCTATTCTGGGGCGAATCCGAGAGACTCATAAAATCCTATCTTTAGGAAAAAAAGAAAAGGAAAAAGAAAATTACTCTTGACGTCCTTAGTTATTGTCTTAACCAATAACTTGCCACTATCAAGAATTACCGACTTAGCCTTCATCAGACTGGCACATCTGGTTGGTGTATCGGAGGATCAACTAGGTAACGTTAATAGTCCCTAGAAACCTATATTCGGTTGAGCCATCTCGCTACCGAAGTATTCAGATATAAATAAAATTGGAAAGTAAATAAAGTTCTATTAATAGAACTAGACCAACTCTTTATGTTTAGTATTTTACTGAGGCCTTTTAATGACCTCATGCAAATATCTGATATGTTAAAATGGAAAAGGTATTAATGAATAAAACCATTAAAAACCATTTTACGAAACTTAAGTTCCTCGTGCTATTAAGAGCACATTTAGGAAACTCGAGTTCCTCGTAGGCGATACATGAATACCCCCGAGATTGGCGGTTTCCAACCAGATGTCGTGTGGGGAGATTTCAACTTCAAACCCCGGAAGTATGGTCACGCATCTACAAATCACGGACTCCCATCAATCTTTCCTGAACCATTACAGCGACTATGAGAGCCATACCATATGTTCTTACATTGTATCATACATACTTGCCATTTTTGAAATAAATATTATTATCCCTTATCAAGAAATACCGACTAGCCTTCATCAGACTGGCACATCTGGTTGGCTAAACGGAGGACAAACTAAGCAACGCTAATAGTCCTTAGAAACCTATGTTCGGTTGATCCATCTCGCTACCGAAGTATCCAGATATAAATAGATTTGGAAAGTAAATATAGTTCGATTATAGAATCAGGCCTTTTAATGGCCTTGTCCAAATATCTGATATGTAAAATGGAAAAGGTATTTTTAATTAAAAAAACCGTTAAACCCCATTAAAGGAAACTAAAGTTTACGTACTTTTAAAAGTACGTTTATATACAAGACTCTAATGTGGAGGCCCGGCTATTTCAGACCCCAGTATGGCGTATTTTGATCTTCAGATTGTTGAAAGGGGTTATTCACAAACATAACTGGCGAAGCATTCAGTGTACAACCTTACGATGGTATTTTCAATTTGGGCAATCCTGATATATCTCATCCAAGACTAGGTGATTATTCCGCTCTAGAGGATGAGTTTATGAACAGTGGAATAGCATACTGGCAT
>NW_014037975.1:4384-5656 GCF_001186125.1 Sphaeroforma arctica JP610 | reverse complement strand
AGCTACTGCTGCCGCAGAAGCAACCGCTGCCGCTGCCGCTGCTGATGCGTTTAACCGCACTGTAACCGAAGTACTTGCCTCTGGCAATAATAGTCAAAAAGACAATGCTTCAGATAAGGATGTAGCCACTCCGTTTAAGGAGACTACTCCCACTGATAGAGCCCGAGGGCCAACTATTGCCTCAACTTCAAAGCTTGCATTTACGAAGCCAAGAAGTGAGACAAGGGATAAGTCTCAAGACGCCCCAACCCATTCTTCTGACGAAAGTCAGAAAGGAAAGTCCCCAATTATGAGGGCGTCCCCAATTATAGGGGACAAGAATAAATCTCAGAAGGAACCTATTATAGAACCAGAAGAGGAGGCAAGCTCAAGTGGCAAAACCGAATCTACGTCCGAAACTACTAAGCCAACGCGCATAAGTAAGTTAATTACTGAAAACGCCGATCTTAAGAATCTGTTAGCTACCATTATGAAAGACTTGACTGTCGAACATGTAGATCAATTATATAGATCAGGAAAACATACACAGCACTTACGCGAGCATGTTTCCCCGGGCATTACTGAAGCCCTACAGAAGTGGACAGAACGTCGACAGGTAATTACGCCCAAAGAACGTCAGATGTGCTCAGCGTTTCTATACCTTACGAGGCACTACCGCCAGAAGTTCAGGCTAATTACTCGCCTGTTCTGACACCCGGCCGTGAGTAACCCGTCCTCGAGGGTACTATAGACCCAGAGGCAGGTAGAAATACTCCGCAGACTGGGTATGTTATCCAGACGCATGGATCACCCAAGGTTATAATACCAACCGCTATCCGTGAAACAGAGCACCGAAAGGCCTCTACCATGGACTTTACAAGGGGTAATAAACACCCCAGTAGACGTGTTAACGAAGTCGAGTTTAATCGCTTCGATCGCACAGCATTACACCAGCCCGTGGAGGATTTATTAAAATGGAAATCGCCCATGATGCGCATCATGCTGCTGATGTAGCATACTATGCGAATATGATTGCGATTAAGCAAAAGCGCATTGATCAGTTACTTCAGGCCCAACGTGGACAAGACCACAGGGACAACCAGAAGTACAAGGGACAGATCAGTCGACTTAAGTCAAACTTGGATGCCAACAGCAAGCAGGTCGAGTTTATAAAGAACCATGACCTCGACACACTAACCCGTACGCTTAATGCGTTTACGGTCATGCTGGAGACGAATGATATCGCTCCCCAGCAATGGATCTCTGCCTTAATGCAGACGCTTGACCCTACAG
>NW_014037975.1:0-3064 GCF_001186125.1 Sphaeroforma arctica JP610 | reverse complement strand
CTATCAACAGACGCTAGGACCAACATAACTCTGACGGATCGTTTAAGAAAGTCAGAGTATGTTCAGATATGAGTCTAATAAATAAAGTATTGCCGACTCATAGCTTTCACTTACCTCGTATTAACGAGCTACTGCGAAGGATGGAAAGTGCTACAGTATTTTCAACTATAGACCTTACACAAGGATACCATCAAATGCAAGTATATGAACCACACCGTAAATACTTTAGTTTTACGTGGAAAGGTAAACAATACAGGTTCAGAGGTGCACCTTTCGGGTTACACTCTTTACCAGCATTCTTTCATCAAGTAATGGAAGAAATGTTTGCAGACATGCCTAACGTGCAAGTCTATATAGATGACATAGTCCTCTTTTCTAAAACTAAGGGCGAACACGCCGCATTAGTCAGACGAGTCCTTAAGAGACTCAACGAGCAAAACTTCAAGATTAACGAGAAGAAATGCCACTTCGCCATGAGCGAAATACAGCTCTTAGGCTACCGAATATCTGGGGAAGGTATTAAAATCGACCTCGGTAAGGTAGAACACCTGTTAGATTGGCGAACATCAACTACAGGAAGAGATGTTAACAGCATGTGTGGGTTTGTAAACTTCTCTTCAGATGGAGTACCACACTTGGTTGATTACCTTAAACCTTTTGGCCATAAAGACAAACTAGGAGACTTGTGGACTAAAGAGTGTGATGACGCATTTAAGGCGCTCAAACACGCAGTCTAGCAAGCCCTAGTTGTACAAGGACCAGTCGATGGCGTGCCGTTTTAAATAGCAACGGACGCCTCCGACTTAGCCTTAGGAGGAGTATTTTATCAGGTTATAGATGACAAACCTAGATATATACAATTATTTAGTCGAGCAATGAATACTTCACAGTTGAATTATCCAACTGCTAAACAAGAGCTATTAGCCATAGTGGCAGCTCTAACACACTTCCGAGATTACTTATACGGAACAGCATTTACGTTGATGTGTGATCAGAAATCTCTTCGATATATGAAAGAGATGAAGCCCGACTCGCAATTACTGAGTCGCTGGCATGGTACAATATCAAAGTTTCATTTTGATATAAAACGTCTGCCAGGAATACATAACCATTTACCGGATATGTTATCACGCTTCGTACCGGACTTTAATAAATCCGTACATGAGTTACTAGCCACTGACTGGAAGTGTAATCCCAGGTGGTTTGAACTGGCTCAAAAGATATTTTGGCCACATACTAAAGATATGTTTGCTGCACATCATAATGCACAACTATCGAATTACAGGACTTTAAATCATCCTTTGGGAGACGCCTTTCAAATAGACCTCTCCAAACATAATGCGTGGGCTAATCCACCATGGCAGTTAATTGCCCAGCTATTAAATTATGTTCATATACATAAAGCTACCAACACGTTGTGTTGTCCATTACGGAGTAAAGATCCATGGCTCAATAAATTAATAAGCATGATACAATGCGAGCCAATATATTTATATAGGGAAGTAGATACTTTCCCATATCAGGCTACCCGAGCCGTCCAGAAGACGCCCTGGAGACATACTATAATATGTCGTATAGGACCCATTGGAACAACCAAATGGACCCCTTCTGAGACCTTCCTTAACAAGGTCAAAGAATCAGAGATTACACTCTCTACCCAATTGAACGCTAAGCAGTTCAAAGGCAACACAGCATTTAACGCCTGTGCACAAGAAATACAATCTACTTAAGAAGCGTCAGTCTCTAGCTAGGACTCTGTTTAATAACATAAAGTCCAAGCCCGAGGTCTTTCAAACCTTATTTTTAAAGGGAGTAATGAAAGACAATCCTGAAGCGTATACACATATAATGCGACTATCATGAGCGCACTTATGACGCTTATGTAAATGCAGGACAGGAGTCTGGAAACACTACAGACTTAGAGGCCACGCAAGTGGATTCTCAACACCCTACCTTTATTCTGGAGGAGCAGAATGATGAAAAAATTCTTGCTTGGCTGACGCAGAACCATAAGCGGAAGCACCAGAACGTAGTAGACGCACTTAAAGATGCTAAGCGAAATGGGATCGCGCACCCTAAGCTGGCAACTTTAGTTGACAGAGTATATCAGTCATGTACAGACTGTGATCTTAATCAGATCAAGCGCTATGGGTTCGCACCGCTTAAGAGTGTGACTGAAGATGTTCCATGGCGCAGGGTCATCATTGATCTGGTTGACCTGCCCACGTCCGAGCACACAGGCGACCGTTACGTATGCCACTTCTTTGATGTGGCGTCACGGTTTAACTTGCTCTATCCATTAAAGGATAAGAATACGCAGACCGTGGCAGAAAAATGTTGCCAAGTCTTTGCTGACCACGGGTGGCCGGGTATTATGTGTACTGATAACGGTAGTGAGTTCTGCAATGACGTTATGGAATCGCTATTAATCGTATCAGGCATATGTCATAAGAGAGGTGTGCCATATAAGCCGCAAACGCAAGGCGCGAATGAAACGCGCCATAGAAGACTTAAGTTCTTCTTACTACATTAACGGATGATCCAGATGATTGGCCGTACCACCTTAAGTGAGTACAAACACAGATGAACGAGTGTGCTGATCCGGTTACAGGAACTACACCCGCTCACTATTTTCGTGGCAGATATAGTGAGTTATAAATCCACTTTAACAAGGACGAACATGATCACCATGAGTTACCATGGTTAGAGAAGGTACAACGTATTTATAACGTTGTATATCGTTGCTTGCGAGAAATACGCAATATAGCCTTATTAAAAAGGCAAAAGCGTTGGAACACTACCAAGAAGATAGCAGAGTATCAGGTTGGTGACAGAGTTAACATCCGTCAACGTAATTCCGATGCTACTGTATTAATATCTAAATGGATAGGTCCATATATTATCTCTGTAGCAGACACTAAAAGTGGAACGTACGAGGTAAATAACCCCGATGGTTCTAGTGCGCTTAATATAGGCACAAGTCGTATTCCGACTACAGAGATTATACTCGCAAGAAGACATGACTCTAATGCCCCTCTTGATCGTTCTGAATATAAAGACATTA
>NW_014037976.1:0-5664 GCF_001186125.1 Sphaeroforma arctica JP610 | reverse complement strand
TCTCTCTCTCTCTCTCTCTCTTGCTTGTTTTATATACAAATTATTTGTGTCAATTCCACGTTTATGACAGCACTATTTGCGCCAGTTCTACTGTGCCGTCTGGCTCGCTCGAGTAGCAAACACTTGTTCGGTTGGTGTGCCTTTAAACAAACATAGCAATGTTGAATCAGGATGGTTAGGAGCCAAAATTAGTATCTATATCTCAGGGGCTGCATTTCCTCAGACGTTCTACACTGATTAGAAAGGTCTCAGATACAAACAGCACCCATTCAAATGATGGTATAGTACAAATAGCACCCATTCAGATGATGGTATAGTACAAATAGCACCCATTCAAATGATGGTATAGTAGAAATAGCACCCATTCAAATGATATTATAGTACAAATAGCACCCATTCAAATGATGGTAAAGTACAAATAGCACCCATTCAAACGATGGTATAGTACAAATAGCACCCATTCAAATGATGGTATAGTGCAAATATTACCCATTCAAATGATGGTATAGTAGAAATAGCACCCATTCAAATGATGGTATAGTACAAATAGCACTCATTCAAATGATGGTATAGTACAAATAGCACTCATTCAAATGATGGTATAGTACAAATAGCACCCATACAAATGATGGTATAGTACAATCAGCAACATTCAAATGATGGTATAGTCTGCGAAGGAGCCATCGTGAAGAATCTCATAAGGCGAAACACAGAAGTACTTAGAAGCCCTAGTTTCCGCACCCAAGATACGGCAGCAGGGTGAGAATGTACCTCAATGCAAGCAAGCCTTCAATCTGTTTCATGTGACTTAACAGTGGCGTGTATCACTCATGTGACTTGTCAGTGGCGTGTATCACTTCTCTTTGGTCGTTTGGCTCTTGGCTTAATTATGTTATGTTGCCTCAGACAAGGCGATGATGTTAATGTTCTTTCCGGCATTTATTCCTCCGACCCCCCCTCCCCCACACCAAAAAACAAAACAAAAAAAACAGTCCTGAAAACTAAGAGAAAGTTCCCGAATGATCCCAAATTTGTTTCGCGAACCGGTGCGCTGATAAGTGCCAATTCTGTTGGCGAAATGAGCCAGTACTGCTTCTTCAGCTTACCGCGTACCAACCCACGGTAAGTACCTTTGAGAAGTGAGGACGAGATTGTTGCACTGCCATTGTGGCGAGGTAAGTGTTAAAATTGGAGACCTTTTAGTATCGGGATTGGAATACCTGAACCAAATTGCATGCACACTATGGGTTTGAGATAAGGCCGGAGACAAGTCGTGCATCCGGTGAGAGTTCCATTGCGTTTGTTCGACTGAGTCGCCCCACTCATTCTGAGGTTCTATACCTGACATACGAACAATCACAGCTAACTATCCGCTCTGGTTGTGCGAGGTTAGCATTGAGATAGGGTCCCTTTGTATATGAACCGACCATGAAGAAGCATACCCTATATGAGCAGACCATGAAGAAGCATACCTTATATGAACAGATCGTGAAGAAGCATACCTTGCATCATAATAGAGTTGAATTTCTATCTTTTGAATCCTCGAGGTCAAGGAATCGAGGTTTGTAATTGTTCGCTATCTTTTTCATATTTAAAAACAAACAATAGAACCACTCGTGGGTCTGCTGTGCTATCACACTGAGTCACTCTTCAAGCGCCTCCTTATGCCGTGGTATGATATTTTATTAAAATATTTTAGTAGAATGATAAAATGAAAAAAAATTTGAAAAGACAAATGAGAAAACGTGTCTCTGTATCCGTGTCGCCGGATTAACACATCATATTATCATCACATTACCCGTCATTGTTGGGTTACATATCCATAGCTATACCTGATAATGGATCGGATCTCACTTTGTTTGTCCCGATATTGACTTCCGCAGAACAATACAGACGACCCTGTCACTGTTGCACTGCCAATATATCTTTGTATTGGAGGACTGCAGCACGAGTTTTAGGTCTCGTGACCGCTATTTGTTCTTACATTCTATCAACAGACAGCCATTCATTGCTGTGAACTCTATTGAAGACATAATTACTGGAAACAGATCCAATCCTGAAAATTACGCTGGCCACTAGCAAGCTTTGTCTTTGCCTGTCGTGTGTATTTTAGTAACATTATATCTAGTTTCTTCGATTCGGGTTTGCCGTTGTATGTACCATCTGATAAAAGAAACGGCTTTTATTATTGTACTTCAGTGATTCGATGGACCGAAAAGCGACATATGCCCAAATTTAGTGCAACATAACATCTGTACAGTTGAACCAAATGTTGTTAAGTTTGTTTCCAATCTATTGCACCATCTTACAGTGTATTACTTGTTCCTCTTATATGTCCTACCTACAACGACAACTTACAATCGTTGCGCTGATGGATCTCATCTGATTGAACCTCTTCTCCCATCGCTCACAATATCTTACAATTGCACCCACTTCTGTTAATGCGCATCAGTGAGGAACCGAAGATGAATATACGTAAGGCGTGGCGTAGGAGTCGTGCTCACTCAGACAGCCGCTCAGGTTCAGACTCAGCATCCAATCAGGTGAGAGATTTTACTGATCACTTTTAAAAAAACCATCCAATGGGATGCGAGTACTTCCGATGGTTCTGTTTATAGATGACAACTAGCGATTACTTCAGCCGCACTGATTCAGACTCGACATCCAGTCAGATCGATCGCATTATTGACCAAAGAACCCTAGCGATAAAAACCGTCCAATCAAATGTGGACAATCCAAACTATTAATAGCTCAAATTCAGCGAAAGGATTGATCCCAGAAAAGCTAACCATACACTTACATGAGTGCATAACCGATTGATCTATCATTTGCTCACATCTCCTGAATAAAAGTTTTAGTATTCGACATATTCAGGCGCTCGCACGCTATAGGTAGGTGCCCATGCGCTTATTCGCTGTAAGTTAGTACTACGCCGATACGCAATAGACGCCTTGCGCCAACCACATTGTGATCACTACTTCAAACGCAATATCCACATATTAACAATTTGCAATGTGGTTCAATTCTGATAAACCTGCACCAACCGGAAGTTGACTGTGTAGTTTGTGCAGTCAATCAGAATCGTGTATTGTATAATTTAAGCTGAAAACCAATCAGAATTCGCTTATCGATAATTTTTTTAACAATCCACCAATCAGGACTCGGACCGGTCGACTGCAGGGCCTTTGCTGCGCGCCTCGCTTGCACACGCGCTGAAACACGACTTCCCCAACGAAGACTCTGAGAGCGACGGGTTTGCCAGTTCAGACAATGACGAAGAAGACCTTTCCATGTACATCTCATGGTATGTGTACCTTAGAAACAGAATATACAGATGTATCGTGTGGGGTGCACATATGGTGTTTTTGATTTGGTATGTGTGTGTCAATAAGGCTAGTGTATGAAGTGTATGATCTGTGGGGGAGAACGAAGGGGTTGCCAGCTCAGACATTGGCGACGAGGACCTTTCCATGTACATCTCATGGTGCATGTGGCTTGGACGAAAAAAATGCATGCACACCTCTGTGTGGAATGCACATATATGATGTTTTGGGCTCTATATATGTATATGTGTATATATGCATGTAATTGTTTTATAGTTATGCAATAACACATGTACGAGGGATAGACAGAGCATGAAGGACTGCGTACGTGACATTATTTGTCAACTTAATCTCATTGGAAGTGCTGGTGAAATGCGATAGATGCTGTGGCACTTTATGCTTGATCACAACGGCTGATAGTGTACATGCATGCATGGTTAACGTAAAGGCTGATAGTGTACATACATGCATGGTTAACGTATAGGCTGATAGTGTACATGCATGTATGGTTAACGTATATTGTGTTGTTGGGTTGTTTTTGTACTTCCAATTAGAATGTCATGCATGTATGGTTAACGTATATTGTGTTGTTGGTTTGTTTGTGTACTTCTTATTTAAATGTTGCAGTGCCACCCGATGTGTGCCTGTAGTACAAGCACTGTTAGCGACATCTCACAAATGCCAGTAGACTACGGTACAAGCAGTATTAAATTGCCGACAGTATTTGGTACAAGTGTTGTGTCTGTATTGTCGGCTACGAAGTACATGTATTATCAAAGTGACGATAGACATTAAAGTGTCTGAGGTATTTGGTATAAGGATTGTAGGTGCGTTGCCAGCTATAAAGTACGCGCATTATTAAAGTATCGAGAATTTTTAAGTGCCCTAAGGTTCGGTACAATCATTGTGAATGTATAGTCAGCTACAAAGTACACGCATTAATAAAGTGCTGGTAGTATCACTGAATGCTGGATTCATATAAACACTGAAAGATAGTCTTAATTGCGGCCGCATATACTGAACCAACCCATATTAGGCTTTCATGGGATATGTTTTAGTTATCTCGAAAGTCATACGTTGCATTCATATATAGACCGTATACGCATTTGCCCTCCACAGTTCACTCCACAGTATACTCCACAGTATACTCCACAGTACACTCCACAGTACACTCCACAGTACACTCCACAGTACACTCCACAGTACACGCTATCAATAGAGCATTCCTGGACGTGCACTGCTAGATGAATTAGTAGCAATTACTATCGGCTTTTCAGTCTATAACCAAGCTCCAGGGATGATAGGCGATCTCTCTTTTGTTACTTGGTTTTGAAAATATTGGATCGTGATTTTACCAGAGCGGTAAGCAAAAACCAATTACCATCACAACCTAATACGCTCCCACAGGAGTCTAGTATATGAGGTGTACCATGTGCCAGCCAACCGATTGGTGCCCAGTGCGGTAGGGCTGGGCGTGGGAGGCTTCGTGGGGATTGATATGGGGTCGATTAGCGATGAGGATACGAATTCAAAGGTTAGTGCACATTTGTGTATGTGTGTGCATGTGTGTGTATGTGTGTGTATGTGTGTGTATGTGTGTGTATGTGTGTGTATGTGTGTGTATGTGTGTGTATGTGTATGTATGCGTGTGTATTTGTGTGTATGTGTGTGTATATGTGTGTATATTTGTGTATGTGTGTGTATGTGTGTGTATATGTGTGTATGTGTGTGTATGTGTGTATGGTGTATGTGTGTGTATGTGTGTATGGTGTATGTGTGTGTATGTGTGTATGTGTGTGCATGTGTGTGTATGTGTGGGCATGTGTATGTATGTATACTGTTTGTGCATAGATAGATGACTAAAAGTGTGCACGAGTTGTAATTTGTAGGAATCGATACGTGGTCTGTTAGCGATAAAGGTATGACATGTTGAGCGGGATCCGACGTTCTCGAGTCGCTTCTGCTCCCTCATACTGTTACAAAAGCAACTCCCACTTACCCGAGTCAAGTTATTCTTTCTTTCTTATGATTTCTTTGAATTTTATAAAATTTTGGTATAATTCAGTTATAATGTATACTTTTTCCTTCACAAACCCAGGCCAATGGGAGGACAAACGCACGGTCGTTGAGATGGGTACCCAATACGTTGTTGGGGGTGGGGGTGCTGCCTTTGTACACCCGAGGTATAGCCGCTACTAACGCAGCACGCACAGCAACACTCTATTCCACCTTTGAGGAGTGTCTCGAGCGATACGACGCTGTGGCTAGCAAGCACAGACCCAAGGAATCAAGGTGAGGGCTTGTGCAGGCGAGATGAATGTATGTACTACTCTATATATCA
>NW_014037977.1:4548-5665 GCF_001186125.1 Sphaeroforma arctica JP610 | reverse complement strand
ATATATATATACGCAGATACATACACATATAGATACGTATTAGCACACACACATTGACCATGGCTCGCAATAAGGGGTCTGCACGGGGTGCATCTCGGCGCAAGGCAAACAGTACAAGTCAAGCTACACCAACACCAGAGGTCGAGAATACAAAAGATACACAAGAGAACACAGTTACTAATGAGAGTTTACTTAAGTCACCTGCTAAGAATGGCAAAGAATCACGACCCTCATCCCCACTAGTCAAACAGAGGAAGACAGCCAAGCGAAAACTTGAGGCACTGAATGCGCAACTGGCTAACGTTATACACAGGATGGAACACGCCGAGCCTACCGAGGAGGACCGTGCAGAGGTATGTATTCATGTGAATTTGATCGAATCCGTGTGTGTGTGCGTAATTATATATATATATATATATATATATTTTTATTATTATTATTATTATTACTATCATTATTATTACTATTATATATTACATATATATATATATATATATATTATTATATATATTATTATTATCATTATGTCATTATATCATTTTATTATTACCTTATTATACTATGAAATTGTTATATTATATTATTGCATTATTATGCTTAGTATTATATTTTTATATGTATTTATATATTCATATATTTAAATATAAATATATAGGGTTTAAAAACATATACATCGAGAGAGACATATCAATATATGTCCCTGTGTTTGCGTGTTTGTATACTTTTCTACAATAATGATATGTTCTTGTACATATCCTATTATATATATATAGACATATATTTATATATATACATATATATATATAGATGTATGTATGTATGTATGTATGTATGTATTCATTTATGTATATATACATCTATATATATATATATATATATATATTGTGTGTGTACTATATATATATGTGTGTGTGTATTGTGTTTGTACTTTATATATATATAATATTTATATACATATATATACCTATATATATGTATACGTATGTGTATTGTTTGATAAAATATTATCGAATAATATTCATTTTGAAAAATAAGTCAATATATGTATATTTTGAGATAGAATTGTATTTGTAAAGTTACAAGCGTGGATATATATATATATAAATATATATATATA
>NW_014037977.1:0-3950 GCF_001186125.1 Sphaeroforma arctica JP610 | reverse complement strand
TCTACATATATACATACACATACATACATACATACATACTAATAAATATAAATACATACATACATGCATACATACATACACAGATTTATATATGTGTGTCTGTTTGTGTATGTATGTGTATGTCTGTGTGTATGTATTTGGCTATGTATGTAATTGTAAACGTATATACATCTATATATTTTTGTACATGTACATATAATACAGATAGTTGTATTTATACATTTACGTATCTGTTTGCATGTGAGTGGCCCTGGTGTTGTGTAGTGTATATTTCGTATCCTTATTTAACAATCTTATTTTGAAATTTATTTCAGACACTATTAGATGCGAATATATGAGTAGACATATGTTTCTATAAACATTGGGATGTATATGTATTTTCTTAAGTGTGCGTGGGTGTGGCTGAGGGTGGGTGTTAGTGTGTACATGTGTGTACGTTTGATTGATACACACTACTGGCTGGGTGCGTTAAACCACAAACCCTGAAACCCCCTAAATCCCTAGCTGCGTCCATCTTGGTCAGTGAGTACCGGATCTGTTCCAACCAGTACGTTTTGTGTCTGGATTTACGTATATATTTCTCCCACACAAAGAGTCGCAAGCGTTAGTGGCACACATATGAATTTTCGTTGTTACGTACGTCTGTCAGCTAGGCGCGTATTTACGTTAATTTATATCCACTACACCGTAAGTCGATATCGTATGCATTCAAGCCCACTCGATCGCTCTACTCTGTACCCTACCATAAGAATATATTCCGTATACGTTGCTAATACGAATGACCATACGCTTATAATCCATGTACTTAGCTAATACGTATGACCATATGGATATAGCCCGCATACTTGGCCATTGCGTATAACAGTAACGCGGGTCTGTACCATGCTAACCTACATGCACATGCACATCTCTCGTCGCTTGTGCAGGTGGAAGCGGAGGTCAAGAGCGAACGCGATGCTGTGGAGGCGAAGATAAAAGAGGATTTGGATAACATGCATAATGCACAAAAGGTGCGTAGCACACACATCCCTTCTGCTACTTGTAGAAGTTATGTCTTCGCATTTGCCCTTTTATTGGCACAAAGCACGTATACTCTGATGTATATTTGCGTGTGTGTGTTGTGCAACTATGCTAGGATATTCGTATAGTTGTGTATCTGTGTACATAGCCTATATATCTTCTCTATCAACACCCATTACAAAGTATACAAGACACTTTCACACACCTACACACACACATACACACAACCGTACATCCATACACAGCACTGCCAGCAGCGTCTGAAGGACCTGGCTCAGGAGACAAGCGCGGCAGACCAAAGAGTCAAGGAATTACAAGCGACCCAAAGGAAGCAACGGGAAGAGAACGAGTCACTCACGACACAGGCAGAGGTCCTGCAGGTGGACATCGCTGCGCTGGAGGGCGAGGTTGCACAGGTGGGTGCTTGCGTGGGATGTATGTGTGGATGGATATGAGTATGTATGTATATGTGCATGTGTATGTGTATGCGCATATGTATGTGTATGTATGTGTATGTGCATATGTATGTGTATGTGCATATGTATGTGTATGTGCATATGTATGTGTAAGTGCATTTTTGGATCTGTGTGCTTGTGCACGTTTGTGATACAATCGAACGCAGACGCCCTACAGGAAGACATAGCTGCGCTTGAGAACGAAATTGTATAGGTGTGTCGCATCGTTTATGTGCATGGTTTATGGTTATAAGAATGTATGTGTACATGCATGCACGCGTATATATATATATATATTTATGTATGTATATGTGTTTGCCAGAATGGAGTATTTATGTAGAGATCTATCTATATATTCGTGTAGGGTCATACGCACATTCTCTAACGATATAATGTAATCACATAACAACCCAGGTAAGCGAAGTTGTGGCTAATGCGGAGAAAGACCGCGACGAGACTACGGAAGCCTGGGGTCGTATGGAGGAGAACTTTGTGGACTTAGAGAATCAGCTGAACAAGATGACCGCGGAGAAGAACAAGCAGATGAGTCTGGTAGATGCGCTTGATGAGGAGGTGCGTAATACATCCGTATATATATATATATATATGTGTGTGTGTACTTGTTTGTACACAGTTTATAGTGTTGCATAGTCGACAGAAAGTTCGTAGTCCGCTTGCATATTGTCGCTTTGCGCGTGGTTATTGTTCGTTTTGTATTATTACACTGTAGCTTTCTGGGCCATTTCGAATCCCGCTTACCATTTTTGTTAGTTTTGGATCATTTTATCATTCTACTATTTATTTCTGTAGATATTTGTTCACAAATTGGCCTATTCTACAGGCTTGGATCATACATCTATTGAGATCTGTGCCATTTTTATCCCATCTTGATGTTTTTTTCTCGATTTTTGGATCATTCCACTATTGAGTTCTGTCCCATTTGAATCCCAGCTTCATCTATTTAATAGATTTTTGGATCGTTCCACTAATAACATCTGTGCTATTTTATACAGCTCGCCTTGTACGAACAGGAAGCCGATATCCGAACCGCACGCAACAACGCCGACGTGAATGAGTTGAAGAAAGCGATTAAAGAGGTAGATATACAAAGTCTGAAGTTCCATGAACAAAGTCTTTATGCTATCGAGTTAAACGTACCGTCTTTATGTTATTGAGTTAAATGTACAGTTTTTATGCTATTGAGTTAAATGTACAGTCTTTATGCTATTGAGTTAAATGTACAGTCTTTATGCTATTGAGTTAAATGTACAGTCTTTATGTTAATGAGGTAAATATACAAAGTCGTTATGTTATTGAGTTAAATATACAAAGTCTTTATGTTAAGGAGTTAATTATATGAAGTCTCTATCTTAAAGAGCTATATACGCAGTTCTTTATTGAGTATATAGCATGATTGTCTAGTGCACGTTCTACAGCCGTAAAGGTTAAGGTTCTGCTCTGTAATCACACACCCCACCCCACCGCGCTATAGAAATATTGTTATGACGCCGTTGGTGTGTATCGTTTGGTATATTATGTGGGCATATATATATATATTATGTGGGTATATATATATATTGTGTGGCGTGTGTGTTCATGTATCATGGACTAATGCACAGTATTCACAGTGCCGGGAATCAAATGTCCAGTACAAAATACTCGAGTACCTCAAGATATTTGTGTTTATACGTATATATATGTGTGTGTGTTTGTGTGTGTGCGCGTGCATGTGTATTCCTGTTTCATGTACGCATGCTCAATTATCGCTATCTCATGCATTGAACGTAAATGTCACTTACCTGTGTTCTCTCCCAAGGTCCCTAAGAAGTTCGAGAACGAGTTCAAGCAACTCAAGGCTGCTTCAGAGAAGGACATTCTCGGTGCACTCAACCGTACGCTCGAACGCCATACCAAGGAGCTGCAAGAGAAGGTAGGCACGCACTCTGCATGTGTGTTGGAGTAGGAATATATATATATAGTAAACTAAGAGGGTGTATCTGTATACTTTTAAGGGAATATACATACAAGAAGTTGAATGGGTACTATATCTTGTATATATATATATATAAAATGCTGAACTCTGATCCCCGTCTTATAATATACCAACATATTAGAATATCCTTTTAAACGATCACAACAACTACCTGCATGTAGGCGACCGCCATACAGTAGTAGATGTGTGGTTATAGAAACGTTTATTTGCACCATTGTACCTACTGCAGAACAACCGCGCACTTGAAGAAGCCACTACCAAGCACATAACCGATGAGGGTGTGGTTGTGGCACTGGGTACCAAGCTCAAGGAACTCAAGGCCGGAAAGAAGGACTTGGAAGTACAGGTATGTCGTTCGTATGTGTATTGAATGTGGTTGGAAGTATATGTGCATACTTATATATATATGTATATATATGTTTGTATTTGTATTTGTATATACGTATATGTATATGTATACATATATATACGTATATTTATAC
>NW_014037978.1:0-5674 GCF_001186125.1 Sphaeroforma arctica JP610 | reverse complement strand
ATTTGATTTTTTTGGTAGGGCAGGGGGGTTTTGTTTTAAACAAAACAAAAACAAAAGATAAAATCAACATAAATATTTAATAGAAAAACATCCGCTGACTCATGAGTACTCACTGCACTGCTTGGTGCTGATCACAGTGACCAGTGACAGATATCTCGATTCTCGAGTTCAGGTCAGTCATCACAGCCCACAGGCTTACAGCTTCTGGAATCAGGAGTTCTCGCCCTCGGCTTCCGATTCGGTGATTCACCACTCCTCACCAGTCTCCACCCCTGCAGCCCTGCTGGGCGCTGGCTGCTGCACACTGCACTCCAGTGAGGCAGTGACCAGTGACCAGTGACAGCAGGCAGCCAGGTGAAGTTGTGAAGTTGTGAAGTTCAGAGTTGACTGAGTTCTCTGTTTGAGTTGACTCATGGAGTCATGAGTCATGACTGACATAAATAACTAAACAAAAAGTAAACACAACAATTGCTTTACTATTAATAATATATTTTTAAACTTAAAACCAATAATATTTACATATGTACATTATATAAACATACCCTTCTACTTAAACCAATAATATTTACATATGTACATTATATAAACATACCCTTCTTATAATTTTTAAAATATAAAAAAATCAAATATATACTGCTACATAACCGATTAACCGCAGGCTCGGGCTGGACACTCTTGATCCCAGACAGTCCCAGAGTCCCAGACAGACCCAGAGTGAGAATCACGGTCTTGCTGTTGCTAACCAGTGACTCACAGGGGCATGGCCCGTGAGCCATGGCCTATATCACGGGGGCGTACATACAGCCCCCACTCCCCAGCGGCCCAGCAGACTCAGAGCGAGCCCAGTGGGCCGTGGCACTGACTAGAGTGAATACTGATGGCAGCCTGGCAGGTGTAAAATTCGAAATTGTTTACACATGTACGTCGTACTCTCGTTGCAGCCTTGTTGTACTATAAACTATAAAAGGGCGATCCCGGATCCGGTATCCGGTCCGCCGTGCGCCGGGTCGCGGCTATGCAGCTATTTTGAAATTTTTGTCATTTTTTTTATGCATGGCATTTGAACTTTCGCGTTCCAAAAGGCAATTTAGCCAATTTTAGGCGAAAATCTCTGACTCAGAAAGAAAATCCAGAGGTGAGGACGTGAGGAAACTGTGACTGAGCAGTGAGAGGTCCACGTTTTATGTTTAGTCTCCTATGAGTCCAATCTGACAATAGGTCATTTTCTGAGTGGTCAACTTATAGTTGCATTACTCCTTTTTGATCATTCTCGTGACGTCAATATTGATGGCGTCACAAAAGATGTGTACCATCGAAGTCGATTCATCAGCTTTTTTTTCTATTTATAAAATAATTGAATAGCCTATGGCCGATGTACTCACATGTGATCTCAACACAAGAGATTGAAGAGAACGGGTCTCACACGGAAACCAAGTTTCTGTCTACGACAATCGAAAAATGGGCGTACAGAGAAGCAAACGTATAAATTAAAAAGCCAAAAGGATCATGCTATGTACGCCGCGCAGCACTATTTAGAAGCGTTTGTCGTTCTATATATACAGGAAAGAACACCAAATGTACGGCAGTGCATTTTTCGCTTCAAAGATAGTTTCTAACACAGGCTCTCGGGGTTCCTCAATCTAATTTGTATTAAAATCCGTGCCATCCGTATTCAATACCACAGCAATGATATCTCGGCGAAGCCTTCTGAGATTCCTTTCTAGATTCCATGCGGGTATGTGTGTGAAATGTTACAACAAGAGGTATACACACACGATGATGTGCCCAGCTACAATATTTCAACTTTGCTCAACGGATCACGAGTATAAATGCTGGCTACAATGCTTTCGGCACTTCCAAACCACATTTGAACACGTACTATATCGCACACCATATATCCGAAATTATGGCCTCTCATAGCAAGAGAAAGAAGGAATTGGTCCCCGAAGTAGCTTTGGTTACAACTAAGAAGATAAGTAAATATCTGCTTCATTCGTAAGGTAATACGGGTTGTCTCCTCCCGCATCTGTGCAGACTAGTGTCGTACAGGTTTCACCTGTAGGAGTCAAAGTTCAGGGGTAGCCGCACAAGGGAGCCATTCTTGCTGGATGCCTTTTCTTTCTTGCTAATTTCCAGAGGGACCATAAAAGACGTGTGCCCCCAGGTAGTGTCTGGGTTTTCCGCCTTACATCATAGGCGTACGCAGTGTGGTGTCCATCAGATGCAGGCAAACGCCAGTAGAAAAGAGCTAATCGTTAAAAACAAATACACGGAGCTGATTACCGAGTAGCCGGAAGCGTATACGTATGTATGAGTACCTCTGATGCTCATGTGCAAAAGTACGATGGCTAGGCCATAGCTCAAGACAACTGGACGGCCACTACATGGGCGCACAATCAGTCGGTTGAATATTGACTGAGCAAGGTGACAGCTTAAAGCCGCTTCAGGTGATTATCAACTCATACCCGTGATTACATTCGCTCAAAATTGACAATCTTTTCGTTGGGTGGTTGCGGCGACACGTAGGCAGGAAGGTTTTGTAAGCTGCCGAGTACAGTCAATTCCAACTAGTTCTACCATTTTTACTATTGAAGGCGCGTAGCTGTTTGCTCTTGCATTGACTATATTGTGAAGTTCGCGAATCTTATTTGAAATATATAAATAGAAGTATACACAAAAATGCAGAAAAATACTATCGATAAGTTGTGGAGTAGCTCCTCTTACCCTGCAAATACAATGTTAATGTTGAGTTTTGGCACGTTGATGACAAACTAGGCTTAGGTTACTTCCGTGTTAAATTTGTGCATAGATATAAACATGAGCGAATATGCCATGGTCGAATTCACAGCAAGTACGTTACTGGGTGTAAATTATCACTTGCCCAATGATTCACGTTTTTTAGCGTGTAATTATTGGAAGTGAAAACTGGCGTCGTTAGGTATTTATTCATGCATTTCTTCGGATACACCTTCAATACACAAGCTAATGAACCTAATAGAATTTAAAAACATATAAAGTACAAAAGTCTGTGATAAGGAATATATCTACATATTGATGTCTGTAGACTTCAAAGCTATCGGATGTCCCTGGTTCATAGAAAATGTGCACAATGCCGCACAGGCGTTGCTTTGACTGCCAGCATAAAATGCATGCAGCAAGGTACAGAACAGAGATACCGTCACTTTATTGGTCGTGTGAGGTCACTGCTGTCATGGTCTGTGGAATGGGCAGGCCCAGTTGCCAACGCTCCTAATCGGTCGCTATCTGCACAGAACCACTGGCAATATATGAATAAACAATCACATCCAGTAAGCAGCCGCAAGCCACTTTGTGTGTCACAGCGGTGGTCGCACATACTCAACGGTGCATTTTGACATCCAGTGTATATTCACACAGTGTCCGTGTACACTCGCAGGCTGGGCCCCAGAGCACGTTTGAAATACATCTCCTATCAGAAACTTTAGTCCCTCGAGGCCAAAGAACGGCTGCGTGCACCCCACACCCCAGTTGATTTATCTCACATTACACACAAACCAGGCGTTTCGTACCATATCGCCGTGCACAACCACTCCCTCACTTTCGTAGTACAGAAATGCCATACGATAGTCACTGCTAGCGCATATGTAATACATTCAACGTGCACATTCAACTTGTACATTCAACGTGCACAGAGCCATGGCTGTCGAGCTCATTGGCATCACACATCTCAGCAACAAATTTACACACTTTAGAGTGCCACACATTCCAGCGAGCGACTGTGAACATGACCGCTTGCGACAAGGAGACCGGCCTCGACACTCGTACGTTGTGCTAATGTTCGGCTGTAAAGGCGCTTGCCGCACAGATCGGTTCTGTGTTTGATATGGCTGATAACAGGTTGCAAGTGCAACGCACTCTAGTCACCACTCGGGTCGTGTAGCTTAGCGTTCCATCCATCACTCGAAGCCTACATACGCACCACTGAATCCTACTGACCACCATCGTTCAACATATTTCGAGCCCATATCTCTCTTGATTCCTGTAAATCCCTGTGTGAAGTATATGTTAGTAAAGCTTGTACCGCATAACCCGCTAATAGCCGGTATTAGGAACCACCTAACTCTTAGAAGCCATGGACAGGCACAGACGCATCTCCCGACAAAGCCGTCTGCCAGATGTCTGACACAGACTCACACTCCCAGTGCAACCATCCCACCCCATTCCGCTGCGATGACTCCGTCAACCGCAGCTTCACATCATCATCTTCGCCTGCGTATTCGGCGCAGTCTGTCAATAAACATCGTTCCACTGTACACCAGGGTAGTGCAAGCTCTAAGCTTCGCGACTTACAGTAAACCTCGACCCATACTGAGTGGCTATCCGTTGCCTCGTGACAGCACTCCTACCTACCCGTCATTGGTTTGATGATGGTAGAGTATAGAATCCATGCACCGAGTAAGGGTACCTGTGGAATTAAAGGCCCAAGGGAGCACAACAGACAGGATTACCAACAGGCACGCATATATATATATATATATAGATATTCGATAGAGATCGGTGGTCTGCATACACATACATGGAATGTACAGAGAAATAAGCTCGGGGCACACATACTCAAAGTGGACACGCTGAATGCCACCCTCCCCTCCACCCAAAACACAAAATGCTGAATCGTATACTATACATGACTAGGTTCCACTACAAGGCTTGCCCGTACTGTCTTGTCCGGGCGTGAGTGGTCGCCCCCGTGACAGGCCGTATCAGTGCGACCACCACAAGCTATGTGAGAGATTGTGAGACATTCATGGATACCCCTGCGTACATGCGAAGCACGCGAGGAGTGGTTCAAAACAAGGTACACGGGTATGTGAATGAGAGACTCATGGGGCATGGGCGAAGCAATACAGCGATGGGTATAGGGGGCTCTGGGATGATACAGAATAGCTATGTATACAAAGTGTGAGCAACGGATATACTCTCTGAGGAAGTAAGTCCTTGGTTGGTGACTGACTTGCATACTTCTGCTGCATTTAGCGCACTCCGTACGTGAGCTGAGATGGTACATACCAGGAATAGCAAGTACCAGGCGTAGGTGGTGCTGAGCAGGGATAGAAGCTGAGAAGCCATCACAATGTACAGTATATCTCGGAGGTACCTGTGTGTCGTGGTTTAATGGGTCATGGGAATGGAGCGTGCTGCTATGGGTACGTACTAATGCCGATTTAAAGTTCGGTCCAAGGGGTCAAGCACACCTCTTCACGGGCATATATGTGGGCAAAAGGCGATCTTCATATTCGGGTCAAGTACGACACTTATGTTGCTTAATATTGGTCTGTGGTCATTCAAAAAAAAAGCTACATGCAAGACAAAGATATTATTCTGTCTCTAGTATGAAATGCACAATCAATGTGTGACTCAGTCTCCAATCCGTATTAGGTCAAGCAGCGCGGTTCTAGTTCACATTAAACGCGAGATATTTACAGAGACATACGCATGCGCATTGCTAAAGAAGAAGTACTAATAAACTGCAGAGTAAGAACAACTTACAGATTATTATAACATCCTCTCTGTGTAAAACGCTTATCAATATACTCGCACATCCACAAATCGATCTCAACTGTGGTACAATAATGTAAATGTTTATGGAAGAAGCATACTATGAATTATATATATACATACATACATACATACATAC
>NW_014037979.1:3405-5687 GCF_001186125.1 Sphaeroforma arctica JP610 | reverse complement strand
TGTGTGTGTGTGTGTGTGTGTGTGTGTGTGTGTGTGTGTGTGTGTGTGTGTGTGTGTGTGTGTGTGTGTGTGTGTGTGTGTGTATGTGTGTAAACTTCGATGTATATTTCTATGTTTTGAACCATGTTATATAAACTAAGATATATTTTAAGTCAGTTAGGATTTAGCAGTGGTAGCTAGTGTAAGAATGATCGCTACCGATACCAGTACACATCATACCTGGCCACCCGTGGTCAGCAAAGACTTGGCATCTAATTCTGCCACGGTCTGCGTATTCTTGTCTTTTAAATGATAGAGCAAGTTATACCGTGACGCCACATCAAAGAAGTGGCATACGCAACGGTCGCCTGTGTGTTCGGAGGTAGGCAGGTCAACCAGATTAATGATGACCCTGCGCCATGGAACATCTTCAGTCACACTCTTAAGCGGTGCGAACCCATAGCGCTTAATCTGGTTGAGATCACAGTCTGTACATGACTGATATACTCTGTCAACTAAAGTTGCCAGCTTAGGGTGCGCGATCCCACTTTGCTTAGCATCTTTAAGTGCGTCTACTACGTTCTGGTGCTTCAGCTTATGATTTTGCGTCAGCCAAGCAAGAATGTTTTTATCATTCTGCTCCTCCAGAATGAGATTCCACTTGCGTGGTCTCTAAGTCTGTAGTGTTTCCAGACTCCTGTCCTTCTTTCGTATGAGTGTCATGAGTGCGCTCGTGTGCGTTTGATACACATGACTTATTTAATAGTCGCATTATATGTGTATATGCTTCGGGATTATCTTTCATTAATCCCTTTATAAATAGGGTTTGAAAGACTTCGGGCTTGGACTTTATGTTATTAAACAGAGTCCTAGCTAGAGACTGACGCTTCTTAACTGTAGTGTCATTAGTAGATTGTATTTCTTGTGCACAGACTTCAAGTGCTGTGTTGCCTTTGAACTGCTTAACATTCAATTTAGTAGAGAGTGGAATCTCTGATTCTTTGACCTTGTTAAGGAAGGTCTCAGAAGGGGTACATTTGGTTGTTCCAATGGGACCTATACGACATATTAAAGTATGTCTCCAGGGCGTCTTCTGGACAGCCCGGGTACCCTGATATAGGAAGGTATCTACTTCCCTATCTAAATATATTGGCTCGCATTGTATCATGCTTATTAATGTATTGAGCCATGAATCTTTACTCCGTAATAGGCAACACAACGTGATGGTAGCTTTATGTATATGAACATAATTTAGTAATTGGGCAATTAACTGCCATGGTGGATTAGCCCACGCATTATGTTTGGAGAGGTCTAGTTGAAAGGAATCTCCTAAAGGATGATTTAAAGTCCTGTAATTCTTAAGTTGTGCATTATGATGTGCAGCAAACATGTCAACTGTATGTGGCCCAAATATCTTTTGAGCCAGTTCAAACCACCTGGGGTTACATTTCCAATCAGTGGCTAGTAACTCACGTACGGATTTATTAAAGTCCGGTACGAAGCGTGATAACATATCCGGTAAATGGTTATGTATCCCTGGTAGATGTTTGATATCAAAATGAAACTTTGATATTGTATCATGCCATCGGCTCAGTAATTGAGAGTCTGGCTTTATTTCCTTTATTAAAACCTTTATATATTGAGATCACACATCAGCGTAAAAGCTGTTCCGTATAAGCAATCGCGGAAGTGTGTTAAATCTGCTACTGTGGCTAGTAGCTCTTGCTTCACAGTTGGATAATTCAACTGTGATGCATTCATTGCTCGGCTAACGAATTGTATATACCTAGGTATATTATCTATAATCTGGTATAGTACACCTCTGAGTGCTAAGTCTGATGCGTCCGTTGCTATTTCAAAAGGCACGCCATCGACTGGTCCTTGAACAACAGGGGCTTGTTGGACTGCGTGCTTGAGCGCTTTAAATGCGTCATCACACTCTTTAATCCACAAGTCTCCTAGTTTGCCTTTATGACATCTTAAGTGTCCAAAGGGTTTAAGATAATCAGCCAAGTGTGGTACTCCATCTGAAAAGAAGTTCACAAACCCACACATGCTGTTCACATCTCTTCCTGCAGTTGGTGTTCGCCAATCTAACAGGTGTTCCACCTTACCGGGGTCGATTTTAATACCTTCCCCAGATATACGATAGCCTAAGAGCTGTATTTCGCTCATGGCGAAGTGACATTTCTTCTCGTTAATCTTGAAGTTTTGTTCGTTGAGTCTCTGAAGGACTCGCCTGACTAATGCGGCATGTTCGCCCTTAGTCTTAGAAAAAATGACTATGTCATCTATGTAGACTT
>NW_014037979.1:0-3161 GCF_001186125.1 Sphaeroforma arctica JP610 | reverse complement strand
AACCTGTATTGTTTATCTTTCCCGGTAAAACTAAAGTACTTACGATGGGGTTCATAAATTTGCATTTGATGATACCCCTGTGTTAGGTCTATGGATGTAAACACCGTAACACCTTCCATTCGTCTCAGTAACTCGTTCATACGAGGGAGATGGAAACTATGAGTCGGCAATAACTTATTTATTGGACTCATATCTAGACATACTCTGACTTTCTAAAATGTTCCGTCAGAGTTGTGTTGATCAACTGCCAATAATGCTAAGTTAACTGGCGTTTGTTGGTAATTGATTTCGATTACCCCATTGGATAACCATTTCTCGACTTGTTCTTTAACTACAGCTTCGTGTCTCCAAGAAACATAGTTTCTTGAAGGACATTTGAGCTTAGTAAAGTCTACCTTGGTTAAGTCAAGGCTGACGTATCCGTCGTTGAAGCGGAATTTCGCCCAGTCGGTTATTTTTATCTTCTTATTTACTAATATAAGATTCATTATCTTATCGGCAAAGCCAGGAATTAATTCCTTGACTGTGTCCGATGGTGTTGTATATGGTTTTAGACAATTATCGCCTGACTGATCCTTTATTGGATCTATGTTGTTGGGTAAGCCTGTTACGGTTATCCCTAACGTGAGCAAATCGCTCATTCCGACTATAATGTCGTACTTATGTGACATATTAACGAACACAGCTTGGATAGTGATATTTCTATCATCGGCCAGGGAGATTTTAACATCTGTGGTCATGGTATCACACTTTGAAGTTTTGTCATCTGCTAAGATTAGGTGAGTAGTTTGAGTTCGCCTTTCAATATCTTTCATTATTGCAAAGCGGTCGGATATACATGAAATTTCTGAACCAGAATCGATCAATGTACGGACTTTATTTCCATTGCAATATACAAGGATTATTACACACTCGTCTAAAGAGTCGTTGTATTTCCTTTGTAACGATTGTACCTGATAGTACTTTCACTCCAACTTAATGTCGGGCTTTTTGTCACAAAACTTGGCGTGATAGCCATTGATCTTCTCGCACTTGTCACACTTAGTAAGAATGTGTGTACAGGTGGGTGCATGTCTGCCATTCCAATAACCGTTAGGGGCCAATTGGTACATGTCATACCCACACTGTGCGTCGGCACATTTCTTAATCTCCTTAAATGGAGGTTCCTTGTCCTTCGTCTCCGCGATTGAGTGGAGTCTTGAGCACGTGTCTGGTTAGGACGCGTCTGATGAGGTTTATCATCTGATGTCTGGCGTGAGAGGTATCCTTGATCTGGGAGCTCGCGCGGTTTCTTATTTACCGCCTTTCCCTTCCAGGTTACGCTCTGCTTAAGCGCAGCTAACTGATTCTTAAGTTCAGTATTTTCTTGTCAACTTACTTATACGAGTTAGCTCCGTCGATTTTGATTCTGATTTGGGCTGGCTCTTTGAGCTTTCCTCTTCTTCATCGTCCTTCGGTGGTTCTTTTTCACCTTGGGATTCGTCATTCTCCTCCGTAACTGGGAAATCATCCTTCTGAGTAATCTCATCAGGGTTGTTTGGGGTAGTCTTAAACGCTCCCCTTGCTTCACTTCGTGGCTTCGTAAATGTAAGCTTAGAAGTAGAAGCAACAGTTGGCCCTCGGGGGACTTCATCGGGGGACTTCTCTCTTAATGGAGTAGTCTCGCTCTTGTCGGTTGCATTGTTCTTACTGTTAACGCCAGCGACAATAGCTTCGGCTACGGTGCGGTTAAGCGCATCGGCAGCTGCGGCAGACGCAGCAGCGGCTGCAGCAGTGGCAGCGTCTTTATCCATATTCTTCTTTTCAGCCTTTTGCTTCTTAGAAGGGGTGTGGTCTTTCTAATCTTAACTTATGCCTTTAAGCTATTCTCTTAAGGAATGACTGATCTTTCTTGGTCATAACCTTCACTTACGACTACAAGCTCTTCTCTTAAGGAATTGACTGGTCTTTCTTGGTCAAGAAATTTTTTATGGTAGTTAATTACCACTACGTTTAAGCAGTCTAAGTAGTTAATACTTTTACTAACTTTAAGATGTGTAAGTTTCGGTCTCTTAAGGCGATATTAACGTCTTAGAATAGTTAAACGTAATAAAGTCTTCTAAAGCTCAAATGAAATTAAAGAAAAATAAACGTAATTAGTATTTTAGTAAAGTTAGGTTTGCCTCGTGAAAACAGCAATACTCTGAGGGATTGTGAGGCTGAGACATTGCCTATATATAATCCTCTCAGTACTGTTTTCGCCGAAGGGATTTAATTTAGTGTTTCGTTGTCGCTCTATTAGAAACTATGGTATGTTTCGTTGAGGCGAATCCGAGAGACTCATAAAATCCTATCTTTAAAAAAGAAAGAAAACAAAAAACAGAAAAATACTCTTGATGTCCATAGTTATTGCATTAACCAATAACTTGCCACTTATCAAGAATTACCGACGTAGTCTTCAGACTGGCACATCTGGTTGGCTGAACGGAGGATAAACTAAGCAACGCTAATAGTCCTTAGAAACCTATGTTCGGTTGAGCCACCTCGCTACCGAAGTATTCAGATATAAATAGATTTGGAAAGTAAATATAGTTCTATTAATAGAACTAGACCAAATCTTATGTTTGGTATTTTACTGGGGCCTTTTAATGGCATTGTCCAAATATCTGATATGCAAAATAGAAAAGGTATTAATTAATAAAACCGTTAAAAACCATTTAGGAAACTTAAGTTCCTCGTACTATTAAGAGTACGTTTATAGTTTACGTACTGCTTAAAAGTACGTTTATAACATAGAGTCTAATGTGGAGGCCCGGCTAATACAACATATAGTTTTGAACAGTTGTCGTCGGATTGATCTTTCATTGGAACAACGTAATTTGGCAAACCGGTTACGGGATTTACCCAACGTGAGCAAATAGCTCATTCCGACTATAATGTCGTACTTCTGTAACATCTTATCGATCACAGTTTGTGTGTTGATGTTTCAATCATTGGTCTGTGAGATTTTAACATCTGTAGCCATGTCTTCACACTTGGAAGTCTTCTCACCTGCTAAAATATGGTGAAAAGGTTGTGTTCCACGTTCGATATCTTGCGTTAAAAGCAAAGCGATCGAAAACACACGAAATTTTAATGCAAGGACTTTATTTCCGTTGCAATATACAGGAAATACTATGTAG
>NW_014037980.1:0-5688 GCF_001186125.1 Sphaeroforma arctica JP610 | reverse complement strand
AATGTAATGTAATGTATTGTGTTCACACAACAGCCCGTGTTGTTTTTGAATTTGTAATGTGTGTCTTGCAGTGACCTTGACACGACAGGGTACAAGCATTAGTGGGTAATATATTTAAATCTCTGTAGCTGCATGTTTCCGCTGTTACAAATGCCTGCGCTTGTCTTGTCTCATCTCTGTCTGATTGTATGTAGAATGAATTCAAGAACAGTGGCTGGTGGTGACCTTTGCTTAATCCTTGCAGCCCAAGGAGCATGATTTCACGGGTACAATTGCTAACCCACTGCAACGATACCTTTGCTCGTGGTGCTTGTATACCTACCACACTCTGCTGTATATTGCAATCACCTGCGCTGCAGGTCATATCTTGAACATGGATCCCCTTCCAGTAGTCATGACAGGCCATCTCATTTACTTGTTGTGTATTCTGTAACAGTTCTTCGGAGGATCAATGTGCATAGCCAGACTAGCTCCCCAGGACTACCACCGATGGCACGTGCCGGTATGTGGGTGAATGTTTTAGGGTTTAAAATCCCTATTTCACAAGATCTTACGGTATGTGGGTGAATGCTCCCACAAGACCTCACTCGTATTGCAACTATAATTTCACAACAATTGAACGACTTGTGTCTCAGAACCAAGGGTTAGGTTTAGGGCTTTAAAACACTTTGCTGAGCAACAAAAGTTGTCCACCTCATTGGTATCACAATGCTGGACCCATTACCCACTTGAAAAGGCCCTTATATTGCCCCTTTATCTGTGCCAGGACATTTACAAACAGTAGTGATATTAGAGAGGGTCTCATTCATGCTATGGTCCAGCCCTATAGTGCTGCCAAAAGAGTTCATATTTCAGGGACATCTTTGATCCAATGTCTTGTTTATTTATTGTTCTCAGTTAACCCTAAAAGGTTTCTATTTCAGAGACATCTTTGATACAATGTCTTGTCTACTTATTGTCCTTAGATAACCTAAAAGGCTCCTATTTCAGAGACATCTTTGATCCAATGTCTTGTTTATTTATTGTCCTCAGGTAATCTATAAGGGTTCCTATTTCAGAGACATCTTTGA
The DNA here is from genome assembly GCF_001186125.1 of Sphaeroforma arctica JP610. Classification (NCBI taxonomy): domain Eukaryota; class Ichthyosporea; order Ichthyophonida; genus Sphaeroforma; species Sphaeroforma arctica. The sequence goes on along the minus strand of NW_014037980.1, from coordinate 4,618 downwards.
CCCAATGTCTTGTCTATTTATTGTCCTCAGGTAAGCGGCAGGTTAGGGCGCAAGGTCACAGTAGACGGCCAGTTGTACACAGTGAATCCCATTGCTATCCGACAGAAGGTGAACGTCTTCACAGAGAATCTCAGGTAATGTTCCAAAACCCTAGAAACCCTACTGCCAAGTGAATGCCAAGTGTTGAGGTGGTGGTGTGTCTTATTAACATTCGTAGCAGTGTATATTACTCAACAGTGTTCGTGTGTGCACTCAGATGAGTGTACCTGTGAAACCCCGCGTATGCTAAGCTGAGCTTTAACTCTCTGAACAAACCGAGTGAAGGCATTGACGGGTGGTTTTAGGGTTTTAAAATTTTATATATGTGGCATCTCCCTCAGATACATGTATTCTCCCAACAACTACATATATTCTCCTCACAATTACATATATTCTGCTAACAATTACATATATTGTCCTAACACTCTCCTGACATTTACATATATATTCCTATTAATTACATGTATTCTCCTAACAGTTACATACATTCTCTTAACAATTACATATGTTCTCCTTACAAATATATATATTCTCCTAACAATTGGATATACTCTCCTAACATTTACATGTATTCTCCTAACAACTACATATATTCTTCTAACAATTACATGTATTCTATTACCATTTACATATATCCTCCTAACAGAGTCTGCCAAGAAATCCACACAAAAGAATTCGGAACTGTCGTGGCCGTGTGCATAGGAGCAACGCTGGTGGGGTCAGTCAACATCACAGCTGAGCCATTGAGTGAGGTACATCCAGCACATATCTATCTGCCGTGACTTTTTGAATTTGTTGTCCTAAACTCCAAATCTAAATCGGATCGAAAGTTTAGTACAAAGCACGTCCTGTTTCTTAGCCAGTAGCTACTCAGTTGAACCATATTCGCTCTCGTCATCTGATCAGTTGATCGATTGTCGTATTGTCGTGTTTTCGTGTATAAGATAGGACTTACTTATCCTGAGTATCGTTAATAAAAATCACTCACACAGGTACGGAAGGGCGACGAGCACGGCTTCTTTGCCTTCGGAGGCAGTACAGTGATAATCCTGTTCCAGCCCAACCGAATCAAGGTATGGCATTACGAGGCAATCGCAAGTGGCCCATGACGGGGTACTATAATTCTCATTCGAATCTTCCACCGGCTCACATAGTAACCTGCCACATTCGTGTATTGTAGTTCGATAGGGATACTATTTAACGTTATAACCTTCCACATTCATGTATTGCAGTTCGATAGGGACACCATTTCACGTAGTAACCTTCCACATTCGTGTACTGCAGTTCGATAGGGACATGATGGAGAACAGCAAGAAGCCCTTAGAAACGCTCGTGAAAATGGGTACTCGCTTGGGTGTGGCTACTCAACCTGCAGACGAATGATTAACGTAAACGTATTACAAATGTTCAAAGCAAACGTATCTGTCTCAAGTATGGGGCTGAGCTGATCATGGTACAATCCACTTGATGAGGTGATCGGTAGGGCTTTATTAAAATCGTTAAGGCCAACGTATGGCAATAGCAAGTCAAGTAGCAAGTTGATGTAATTATTAAAAATGACGGATTCACTGTATACTCGTGTTCTGCGGCAGGAAATAGCTGCTTTGAATCTGTACCACAGGGTAAGACTCGTTGGATCACTATATATTCCGTTGTAAGGAAATATTCCCAATATCTTTGTATGTATAACGTACCACCAGTCATCTGCAAAGAAGAGAGTGTATATGAGACACGCGTGCCATGAGAGCAGCTGGTGTGGCAATTTCCACCGTTAGGTGACGTCACACATGCACACAGGGACTCTCGATTCAAAAACACCTAAACCCTAAAAAACCTAAACCCTAAAACCCAAGTGCATCTCGCACTATGAGTGTACCAAACACGCCTCTCCGCCCAGGGCACATGAAAATTAGTGCTAAAGGGTATAGACGCAGAATATTTATGAGCTCCAGTTTAATATACAAATAAGACGGCCACTCAACACATGAACGATCTGTCATAGCTACCGCTTCAATTAACAAAACTACAGACGAACACGGAACCCAGGCTATGCGCAGAAAGATGCATTTGTACACGTTTTAGAAACGAAAGATACATTTGTACACGTTTAGGAAATTCAGATCAGCGTGAATCGAGGTGAATCGAGGTGATCTGTTAACATCCACATAACGGCTACAGTCGATTTTGTACAGCCATGAAGGTTGATTACCTGGTAGACACACGTGCGGGCGTGTATCTAACCCATCTCAAAAGCGAAGGCACATCACACATGAAATACACCCAAGTACGCAAATCAACATTCTGAAACATGCGTATCACACGTGAAATAACGCAAATAAGCATTCTGAAACATGCGCATCACACATGAAATATAGAAACATGCAAATCACACATGAAATACAGCCAAGTATGCAAATAAACATTCTGAACATGCGTATGGGTACTCGGCATACTTCCGGCAAGCTGTCACGAGTTCCCTTTCTCCAAATCACGTACATACAGTTCGTTTGATTTCAGTGAGATGGTGATGAACATGTAATCAACATGTTCACTCATGCACTTGAGTGTCACTTAACACGCTAATGTGTTTAAAAAGTCACCGCAGATCAGTGCTTGTTATACCAATCCGACCAGTAGCTTCAGCTCACATGATTTTCTCTAGGTCCATCAGAGACGCCGATTATGTAACCCAAGCACAATTCAAGTCTGTTCACAGGACAAAATCGGAGGTCCACAATCCTAGAAGTAGAAATCTACCCAACCCGTCTCTATCGAACCCAATCATTATTTGCAGCGTTGAAGAAAAGGAACACGCGCTTCTCCTTTTCTTGAAGATAAAGAGTATATACATAAATGAATTATTTTTCCTCTTTACTAACCTAAAGATTTACTCTCCAGAATCGTAGTAGGTCAAGTTTTCCACACATTCCTTAACTGGAGAAGTACCATCTGGTGTGAAAAAAACAATTTGGTCTTCGCAATCTGCCCCAGTTTCGTACGCCTCGCAGTTATCTTGATCACCAGATGTGGTGAAACATTCAGTCCTTTCGCTATCGCGATTATACCACGCCGCAAGATACTTGCCCTCAAACTTCGAATCCGTAGAAGTAGCCAGTAAACACATTGCACCCGCAGGAGGTTTGGGCATCTTCAATACTAGCATGACTTCAGGGGCTGCTCGCTCTCTTCGGCGATGAAGTTCTGCTTGCGACAGTCGAAGTCTGTTTCGTGTGTCAAACACTTCTCGCGTGCCTCGTCAGAGAGACAGTACGTCTTTCCAAACCGTGCCGTGTGACCGGCAATCCACATATCGCACTGCTTCACACAAAACAAGCGAGAGAAACCGGGGCGGCGGCCCTGTGATGGGTCAGCGAACTCGTCAATTACCAATGGGAAATAGAGAGTGTCGGCTTGCTTAGGGGCGTTCTCGTCGCACGTGCTACCATCTTCCGATTCCTTAGGTACCGTAAAGACAGCTTTGTATGGTTCAGCACATGGGCGGAGCGAAACGTATCCCTCATCGTCAGAAATGCACATTTGGCCACCCTCTGCTGGAGTACAAAATACGTAGCTGGCAAAATCATCATCTTCTCTGCAGACGGCGATTGTATCGTCCTCAATGGCCATTTGATCCTCCGTGTCACCTATGCCGGGTGCGATAACCGCAGCGTCATCACACGAACCCAATTCTAAAACGGGAAAGTCGTTTGAACGCCCCACCGTAAGGCACTCGCCATCGACAGTCTGGACAGTCCCCTTGGACCCGTCTGCAGGATACTCGCTGAACTCTATGGTACCCCCTGTTCCCTTCCATTCAAGGTTTGTTTATATATCTCTGTGTCTATACACACTGTATGGCGCCCCAGCCCCAGGAGTACCGAACTACACAAACAAGTTTCCTCCAGCAGGATGGACTTGATAAAAGTGATGTGTCAGCGTTTAGCTCTTTAACAAGCGTCGGCCATCAAGACGAGACCATGATAACCCTGTCACAAGCGACCGAGGGACCTGAACCCCTAAACCCTGAAAACGCATAACTGAATCAGTGATAGTTAGGAGGGGACATCTGTAAATACCCGTCTCTATGCGTTAAAATGGTAATGAGAAACGTTTAACCTAATCTGGCTTTTAGCGTGGCCAGATCTGTGACACATTTAAGTTGAGAAGAGACTTCTTTAAATAGCTAAAATATTTACACGCTTTCAGTGATCAAACGCGGCTGAGAAGCCGCAGGGACCGAAAGCGTATGTTCATAGGGGTAATTTATTTGTTTATATTCAGACATTCGGGCCTATTGATTATTTGTATAGGGTCTCTAATGGGCAAAACCTATTCAGCCGGGAAAAAAGGCGTCGTGTACATTTATTGGCGACGGACAAAAAATCAGGGATAATGTCGACAGGGACTTAGAAAAGCCGATACGCTTCAGTAATAAAGTATTAGTTTGAAGAAGAAAAAAATTAAAGGGAATAAAAATGCCTCCAGAAGGCCCCAGAAAATAGTGAACACTCCCCCCCCCAAAAGGGTGTAAAGGTGTTCGAATAGCGAAACCACCCACCACCCGGCACCCCCCTTCCGG
>NW_014037981.1:0-5691 GCF_001186125.1 Sphaeroforma arctica JP610 | reverse complement strand
TATGTATATATATATTTGACAGTGAATCTGATAGGTTTAGAGGATAGATCGTCTCTAACAGTATGTGTGCATGCTCAACGTTCAAAACATATTGTATTCAGGTTTTTGCAATTGGGGTTTGCCTCGATGAAATTAATGGTTGTTGTACATTGCTATAGCTGTGTTGACAACAACTTTTTTACAAAGTAGCTTATCATCTGTCAGTGACGCTCGGGATTTCATATTGCAACTGATCCGGATAATCACACTTCAGGTTTATTCAATACAGCCACAAGTGTGCCTGTTCCGTTCGGAGTTAGAAATTATATAGTTACAGCATTGTGCTTGGATGTCGATGTAGAGATTGTGTATGGCACTACCAGGAACTGAAGACCTGGTTATTGTATATCTCTCTCGACCGAGTGCTTCAAACGTAGCTTTGAGTCGGGATAGGAGTATCCATACTCAATCTACTGGCACCAGTCTTATTGGTACAAAGCGTGTGTCCCACTTACTTCCACTGACTCCACATAGCACCTATATACTGCAGCACACACCGAATTCATTGATGAGAGTGTTGAACATGTTTTAGGTATTCGTTTAGTGAGTAGCCGTGCATGCAACGAGGAGTCTGGATTGGTACTAGCACTAGTAGTCACCTTTATCCTAATTTGTGGCTGTAGAATATATTTAGAGTTTAAGGTTCAAGGTTTAGAATGGTGATCCCGTAGTTAGGAATGTGTGTAGTATTTGGCACTTGCTTTATAGTCTTATCGGAGATGTCTTGTGTCCGTCCTACTCTAATGCGCACTCGAAACGCTATCGCTCGGAGACTTAGCTGATCTAGATTGTACACAGATTCGTTTATGACACGCTGTTCAATGTTTCTCATTCCCCTGACGGCCCTATTGACAGACTTCTTATCATCGTAGTAATGTGTTGTTTTCTACCCATGCACACACCCCGTACCGAATATAGACCCCTGACAATCCCTCCGAAAACCCCCTAAAGGCCCTACTGCACGTGCGTATGATGCCTGTGGTGTGGGACACAGTTGAGCAGCTAGTCCCCAGACTACATGCCGAAGTGCTGAGCTATGACAAGGAAGACAGCCACAAGGGCAGTGTGTGTATTCACGTGGGTGTGGGCCAGCCGGGGTATGCGTGTTGGGGTGTGTGGTTGTACTGAACATCCGAACCACCTCAACCTGCTTGTTGGGATGAGGCTGAACTCGCCTGCAACCACTCTGTGTGTACCTACACGTTGGCTTTTAAGCCGATCCTGTATTCTGCTCAACGTTTCCTATTCTCGGCTGAACGTTTCCGATTGTCTGCTGAACGTTTCCTATTTTTATGAACGTTTACTATTTTCTGCTTAACGTATACTGCATTCTGCTGAACGTCTACTGTTTTGGTTCTGCAGCGCCATTCGAATTGAGACGTGTGCGTTCAATGGAGAGCACACTCGATTGGATGCGGCACAGAAACTGCCGTGTGCAACTAAAGCCGGCAAATGCATTACAGGTATCTCCTGACGCGCAATGGGCGTCTCTTTGTTAACTGTTGTCCATGCCGCACCGGCTGATAGGCAGTATTTAAACCATTAGCTTTTTAACCATCGATCCTTAACACCACGAGTCCTTAGAAACTATCAATCATTTAAACAATAAGTCATTTGAACCAACAATGTGTTAGAAGTAGCCAGGCAATTGCCATACGAATGTGCAGAGTATCTGGTAGAGCCTCAAACGGTCAGAGTGGTACTCTGAACGGGATCTAAGGAACGGCCTTATATAGTAAATAATGGACTCTCGGTAGTGTTTTGGTGATGCAGTAGAGTTGTGCTTTGCAAGTACCCAGTGTAATACGTAGTCCTGAATTGTCGATATATTCACACACAGATAAGCGTTTGGGGGCGGGTGCGCCTGCATGCTTGAGCCTGAGCTTGAGCTAGTTATGAATGTGGTCAATGGTCATATCACTTCAATTGGGCGTACCACATGGCAGCAGCAGTGTATAGTTCCCATATGGCAGAATGAAGATACTTTCTTTGGCATACATACTCCCATATGACTGGTATTACCTTTTTGGTATACACATTCCGTATGACTGGTGTTTCCTTTTTGGTATGCATACCCCCATATGACTGGTATTACCTTATTTGGTATCCATATTCCCATATGACGGATATTTCCTTTTTTGGTATACATACTCCCATATGACCGATATTACCTTTTTGGTCTAAATGCTCCCATATAACTGGTACGTCCTCTTTGTTCTCATGCCAGGGGGTGCGGATGAGCTGCACACGTCCGTGGATGTCGACGCAATCGTAGACGAATTGTCCAGCTCCGATCTAAAAATAGAACGCTCGAGTAAGCGCATGACACGAGCACTGTACTATGCACTTCCCTTGCTGCACTGAACTTATGTATTTTATGCTTGCTCGGTTTGTTTTCTGCATAAGCAAGACCATTTTTACATAGGTATATGTGGTTCGTTGTTGATTCTTGTATCAACTAAAATTCGGTCCCTAATGTAGCATGTTATGTATGTTGTATATGTAGGTGTCTGTAGGTCATATATGTGTGTATGTATGTGTTATATATATACATCATACATGACAAAAACGCATATACAACGCATACAACACACACCCCAATACCACATACAACAGTTAACTTATTACACTCTTCTCCTCGCAGATGACGCGGGTAGGTATCTGTGCAACTTCTCGTTCTATTTGTCTCAGGCTCTGACCAACAATGCCATTCCAGTGCTCTTCATCCATGTGCCTCCCATCGGTCACCCGCACACCAAGGACGAACTAACACGCGGCATCAAGGCCATTCTAGAGTGTGTGGTGAAGCAGAGGTTCTGCCAATAAAGCACCGCATCTACTTACCTAGTCCTATACCACTCCCCCACAAGAGAACATATTTGGATTATAAAACCCTAAAACAATATCGTTCTTATCCGTGGAGTGTATTTCGGCCAATTCGCAGTCGCACCAGCGGTTGCCTGTCGCAATACACACTGACTGCATACTTCGTATCGAATTTTATTTCTACAATAATTTATTTTGCAAAATTCTCGCATACAAGTCGGAGAAGCGAAGGGCTATCGACAACAGTGATAAAGGATTTTCAAATACCCGGTTTACGCTAGGTGCTTTAGGGTTGTAGGGTTTAGAGTTAGGGTATAGGGTCTAGTAAACCAGTCTTCCGTTGCCACTTAACATGATTCTCTTTGTTAGTGAAATCGCGTTGGGTATCGAACTTCAAGGATCTAGGGACAGGGTTTAGGGTTTTAGTCCCTTATTTCAGTGATGAGAAGTCTTGCCTCTGCCTCAGGCCATAGACAAATCAAAGCTCATCTCCCCCTCCTTCTCATTGAAGTCGGCGTCAAATACCATCTTCGTACCTGACAGACGGACGACAAACAAATTAAGACAACGAGCGAGCAACTTTGAGTACCGTAACTCTCGCATTAGAATTTATAAATACCTGCTCACACGGAGACTGCTCACACTTAAGATACATTAAATCAGTGTGCATATTGGCCTGCATCTATGCTATGCTATTGCCAATGCGTCCCAAAAATAAAAGCAAAATCAGGAATTAGGAATATCCAATTCAACATTTGCTTATCCTGACGCCAAACCTCCCAATTTCCGCCTACCTGTTTGTACCGTGGGTGGCGACCGAGTGACAAAAGCAGCCTGCTTCAGATACGGTGCTGCTACGACTGACTCGCTGACGATACTGTCAGGATCATCGTTCATTTGGTAGGCCATCCACAGTACTATGCCGTGGATGTCCCCAGATGCAGTGCACTCGACTGTTATACTGGAGCTCTGCATATGGGACGAGACAATACCGGATTCATCAGTATACAAACTATAGGAGAATTGGGGTTATCAGTATACAAAATATAGGAGATTTGGGGTTATCAGTATACAAACTATAGGATAATTGGGGTTGTCAGTATACAAACTATAAGATAATTGGGGTTATCAGTATACAAACTATAGGATAATTGGGGTTGTCAGTATACAAAATATAGGAGATTTGGGGTTATCAGTATACAAACTATAGGAGATTTGGGATTGTCAGTATACAAACTATAGGGGCATTGGGGTTGTTTATAGCTGCATGCCATCTATTAGCAACGGCTTCCGATAGGCATTCAGCGTCTGCAACCAATCCGTAGCAGTCCGTAGACTTCGCTTCCCACACATCTTCAGCAGGTTGCTAGGATACATGAGGCCGTTGGCATGGGGGTATCGGCCAGTTGGCGTTGGTATGTGATACTTGGCGACAAAGCTAAAAGACAGGAACCCTAAACCCTAGCGGAACTCTAAACCCTAGCTGAACAGACCAATACAGCCAATGCAAACGCACGGAAGAAAACACCAAACAGATGTAGCCAGAAACCCATTTAGTCACTGTATCAGTTAGCAGCCATGGGGTTTCCGGCTATGTAACCATGACAACGGATTCTACGCATACACCACCCTCCAACACTCACCTTTCGCTCGACGTCTTGATAGAAATCGAATCCCAAGACATCGAAAGGTTCACTCAGAGGGGTGTAGCCGTACTCACTCATAGTGTACGCGTACACACCTCCTGCACGACCTGATCATACGGGAAAGTGAGGACATGCGCTCAGAACCAGTACAATGATAGTTAAACAGACTTGTGATTACTTGTTTAAGTGCTGATATGCACTTATGCGCGTCCTGATCATACAGGAAAGTGGGGACATGCATTCAGAACCAGTACAATGATAGATCAACAGACTTAGAATTATTAGTATTAGCTTAACTGGACTAACCAACAATTCGCAATCTTGTAGACCCTTTGTCGGATCTACCCAGTCCGTTAAATATAATCACGTACACCGGCAAAACCCTAGGAACCATAGAATCCATAAACCCTAGCAACCTTAGAATTCAGAAACCCTAGAAACCTTAGAAGTCATAAACCTTAGAACCCTAGAATTTATAAACTCTAGCAACCTTAGAATTCAGAAACCCTAGAAACCTTAGAAGTCATAAACCTTAGAAACCTTAGAAGTCATAAACCTTAGAATCTTAGAATTTATAAACCCTAGAAACCTAAGAATTCAGAAACCCTAGAAACCTTAGAAGTCATAAACCTTAGAACTTTAGAATTAATAAACCTTAGAATCTTAGAATTTATAAACCCTAGAAACCTAAGAATTCAGATACCCTAGAAACCTTAGAAGTCATAAACCGTAGAATCTTAGAATTAATAAACCCTAGAAACCTAAGAATTCAGAAAACCTAGAAACCTTAGAAGTCATAAACCTTAGAGCCCTTGGAATTGGCAATCGGAAACTCACCTGCACGGGCGTTCGCTGTGAGCCGATCAAAAGCTGATAAATCAAATCCCAGTTTCGTTCCTGATAGTATATGAAATCCAGAGCGGAGTATGTTAGGAGGGATATACCTACAGATATACCTACAGATTACAGATACACGAGCTACACACTTCTAAATGGGATAGTGAAAACACAGGAACACAATGAACCGATAAGAAATGTATTACTATCAGGGTTGAGCGGTCATTATATATATATTTATATATATATATATATATGTATATATATATATAAATGTCCGCTCAACCATATATATACACTCACATTTACAGGCACACACACACACACACACACACTATATATA
>NW_014037982.1:2362-5698 GCF_001186125.1 Sphaeroforma arctica JP610 | reverse complement strand
TATATATATATATAGTAGTGTCGCATAAGTGTGCAAAGTATATTAATAGATAATCATATGATAGTATAGTATATACATGCATTCATATATCTATCACATACGTGGGACTCATAGAATTTTCTCACTTCCGGCCTCAGCGAGTCCAGATCGCCCTTTATCGCCGTAGGTATAAACTTCTCTCTATCATTAGGCCGACTATCGTAAAGTCTATTTGCACCTCCGTCAGCACACACGCAAATAGACGCCCGTGCCCACAGCTTCTCTAACCCTTTGCTAAGTATAGGCCAATTGAGTATTACGAGTGCAATCTGTGCATCGTTGTCGTGTAGGTAGTGTATCACGCTAGGCCATACAGTCACCCCCTCTTTCTCCGGTCTCGCCATCCTGTTGATTTGAGAGTGTTTGGTACTGAGGAAGGATTGCTTATGAAGGTACTATTCTAATATAGGGTTTACTAACTGAAAACACACACACTTCTCGAACTGGTTGGTATTGGAGATATCACTACTATGATGACAGATAAGCGAATATCAAACTGATTGTTATCGAGAGAGAAAGGAATATAACTATTTTTAAAGTTAGAAAACACCTAAATAACCACTTCGCATGCTGATCGGTAATCCTCTGGTGTCATTAGTATATACACATCATATGTATACAATCGGAGCTATGCGAAGGCTGTGAGCTCGTTCAGCGGTGACTGTGAGTACTGGATTGGCATTTGATAGGCGACACTAGTCTTCAGCTGCCTTTTAAGGTAGATGTAGCCTAATATGGTCACAAACACTTTGGCGGGCTCAGTGTGGCACTTTATAGTAAATATGTCTGGCTCAAAAACAAACATTTTTCTATAAAAATACGTAGTCTCATAGACATACTGTGGCGGCTGTGTACACGAAAGTGTCACTGTTGCTTTACTATTTATACATATATATGTATATGTACAAATACACACATCAATAATATATAAATATACAACCCTCTGAGGCACTCATCACATTCACGCAAGTAAGTCAGAACGCGCGTGTTACAAGATACAGTATTCCGCTTTTATTGCATAGCAAGCTGCCATACGCTGTAAGATCGACACGAAAGCACATCTCGACATTGCAGTTGAACAACTAAATCAGGTGTGTTCGGATGATCTTTATTGTATTCTTATGCCTATAGGTGCTATCGATGCGCTCTTGTGATATATATTGTATGTTCACAAGTAGTAAACAAAGCATTCAAACTTAGCTGCATAAATACCTATGCACCAGTAAGCAGTCACTCGTAGTGTACTAACTTGGATCAGGTACAAAGACGTTGTTAGGGTGACAAGGAATTAGTCCTTCAAATGATACCAGATGCGATTGTGAATTGCTCGCAGACATACAACCATCTATACGCTATCTGCTATAGTCGAACGCGTTTTAGCGTACGTGCCTGTCAGCCATCGAGCAGTCGTAAGAGGTGTTGCAAATTGAAACGGAATGGCACTTTTGGTTGCTGAATCGCAAATAAACCAGGCAAACACGTGAATAAGTAGCGATTTCGATGATATAATCCAAGTTTAGGGGGCGAGGGTGTGTGTGTATGTGTGAGAGAGAAAGAGGGGGGGCGGGGGCTATCAGTTGATACACATAACATCGCATAACTCTGCATATAGGATTGCTATCAGACAAAGTCTCCGAGATCTCACTAATGCTTTGTCACGGAATAGCTGGAGTATACATAAGCAATAATATTATGAAATTATGCGCCCAGTTTACAACACATATTTGGCATAATTGCATGACCTGCACCCAGGTCTCTACAATACAGTAACTAAGGAGGTAACTCTGTATGACTATACACGTGCCAACTACAGCGGTACGCTATACATTATCAAGTAAACATTTGTCCACTACAGCACAAGATGAAATGGATGCATGTGTGGTAGAGTCCGGTAAAGACACAATGTATTACCTTGAACTCTACTGATTACAACTCAGCGATACCAGTGAAATCTCAAAATGAGCTTTTCAACGAAGTGAATTTTTGTGTTTACGTAATTCAACGAGTGATCACACCTACGGGCTGCGTATGCATAGGCCGTATATTTTCGATAGTCAGCGACTAATACACTTCTATCAATAATCAAGGCGTTGTATGTTTGATACCAGTTGTCTCCATAATAGTGTATGATACACTGCTGAATACCAGGTGATGTGTCATGTACATCATGTTTCATACCGAAATTATTCACGTGTCGATAGTTGGATCATCGGGATTTTTCTGCGGAATGTTTCGTTTTTATTCTGAAAATATATGTTTGTATTTGCGCCGCTACCTCCTTGGTGCAACCTGGTAATTGAAAATAGTTATAGTGGATATCCTTAGAAACTTGGTCATTTCGCTGCATATGTGTAGCAACTTGTCCATCTTAAACAGTACATCGACAATCCCGGATGATCAGGCGAAAGAAATTGCTACCTGCGTGAAAAGGATTGGCCAAGCTTCATAGGACGTGTGTGTATATTGATATATCTCAATGAAGGCAGATCCTGATTCCATTCGTCTAAATACTTTTCTCGGTGTAATCCAAGAATCCATAATTACAAGTTGTTTGTCTACAAAGACTGGCCGTAAGATATCAACTTGGACTTTTACACAGATAAACATATTAGCAAGAAGCCAAGACCTCTTGATTTCATGGAATAGACAACCGTGCAATTGTGTTTGGAACAATGTCTTCTAATCCAAAATCGTCTATAGGTCGTAGCCTACACGATCATATGGATCATGCAGAATATGTATATTCATATTTATCTAGTCGTATATACATTGATATAGAACAGAAAACAATCTCACACAGCGATCATTTTCCCTGAGATATCTGCAGATCATGTCTTCAGACCCTACCACCACACGCGCGGGCCAGCACCATGCCGTGAGCACCCTAGCTGACAGCAAGGAGCCAATGTCTAAACATAGCACAGGGTCGATTTCTAAAAATACCACCACAGCTGCGCCCATTGACACGAACACATATTCATCAGACAAAGTAAACACAAACACGTACGGAATAGGCAAAGAAAACATCGACAGTCAGGATACTATGCAGTTTACGACGAGAGTGAAGACTACAAACCCCGATGGAAGTCGTAAATTGCTTAGCGCGGGGTTCAATCCGCTATCGGATTCGCCACTACAAGCCGGTGGTGGAGGTTTCGATATATCCAGAACATGTCTCAAACTTCCCAGAGCATGTCTCAAACTTCCCAGTGCTGGTCGTAAATTGGATACACATTCACTCGTGAGACAACCTCTTAAAGAGATCACTGACAGAATCAACAGTCCGGGCGTTGGATC
>NW_014037982.1:0-1752 GCF_001186125.1 Sphaeroforma arctica JP610 | reverse complement strand
TATATGTATATAAATATAAATATATATAATATATATATACCCCACATTAATGGTCAGTTATGCAGCCTGTCAGATCGATCACGAGCACAATCAGCTTTCAGAGTTCAAGGTTGTAGCAGATATTATATTTACTTACAGATGTATACATCAAATCACTTTCTGAGTCGAAGCCGTGGTATGTGAAGTACTTTTTTGTTGTTGTGTAGTCCTCTGCATGCATAAAAAGCTGGTAGCAAGTCTAGCAGCGAGGTAGAAGCAGTTTAGGAAAAGATAGTTTTCATATTTTTTACCTCTTTCTGTGTCCAAAATTTAGTTCAAAGTCTCAAGTTCTGAATCCGTTTTAATTCAACTGGCAGCTACCTGCGCAAGAACACGCAGATGAATCTCTCCAGACATACGCCGCCCATGTGCCGTTTGTTGATCTTGTGTCGAATTTATCACAAGTTACAACAGAGAATAGGCGCACCTTGATAAACTGGATGGTGCAGTGTGTCGAGACACAGGGGTAAGCACAAGAACAGCACGTAAGGATCGTAGGCGTTAACGATACGGATATGAGGATGTATTTGTTCATATGCAGCTGTATTGAAAACAGTACACAGATATCATGCATTGAAGACAAATGTCAACGATCCGATCTGTTTTGTATACGTTTGGACTGCCGTATTCAAGAAAGAGAATACAAACTACGGCAAACGGTTGCCGTTCTTCTGAACTGTGCGTGCCCATATGTTACCGACCGTGTACTACAGACACATCTTGTTGGACAGTGCTACGCAATTTGTCATGGCATGGGGAGGGCTCTACATATTTATATACGAGCCCACCATGCAGTTATTTGTATATGCACGTGTATTTGTATTCAGCTGTATACTTAGGATGCTGAGTGTACTGCAGTGCACTGGTTAATACCAGGCGTCGTCAACGGAGAGCACACATACACACATATAGTTTGTACAGAGCTTTTGCGAGTGTGAGTATCCACACAACTCTATAGACATGCCCTGCTCGCTTGCTAGATGCTTGATTTATTATCTCATGTCAATGGCTCATTCACTTACATTGGCCAAAGTGTGTGTGATTATCATGTATGTGTGTTTTTATTCAGGGAAATTTAGTGAAATACGCATATGTTGCCATGGAAATAAAACATTTAACAGCTATATATATATGCATATATACCTGTATTATTACATTCACGCACGAACAAACCCAATTTCAATTCAAAATTTAAACATACTGACGCTGATGAATAGTGCTATGTCGGTTGTGTATTTTCATTGACGTGTGCAATTATATTCATACATGCACATGTTTGCAACACCCAAGTCATTTTTGAGCGTTTCGTTTACGTTCACACATTTCTTGTACGATAAAGCAATTCTACCTGCTGTCGTTGCAGTGATATAAACCTGATGTTAGATGTACTATTAGACTTCATGAGACCGCACTATACTTAAGGACATACGCTGCAAATGCCTCTGAAATTTCTCGCTTATTCTTCACTGTAGCGCAACTGATGCAATGCTATTCCACGCCATCGGTAAGTGGTGTCATGCATTCTATTATAAACACTCGTAGCCTCAAAATTCGGCATATTTGGATTTCACAAATCTCCCCAACAAGTTCCTGAAACAATATTCTTATTTTCTCTGATGTTTTTGGCTTTTCGTATCTCAATTAAATGCTAACTACAATCAGATCCCTCCAACATCTAGAAAACTGTAGAGTGTAGATATAGATATATATAGA
>NW_014037983.1:0-5700 GCF_001186125.1 Sphaeroforma arctica JP610 | reverse complement strand
GCACATATATACAAGGTGGAAGTGTATTTTTACTTGCTCCGATTGTCTCTGTATTATTGTGGCCGCCTATTATACATACGCACGGCCTTGCAAGTTGACGCTTTTAGCTAAATATCTTTACTTTAATTTAGTGTATACCTTTCTTTTTCTTTCCACCGTCTGCGAAGACATCGATTGCAGAGTCCATCTTCGACAAGATACTCCCAAACATACCCTTCTTCTTGGGCTTCTTCTCCTTTTCACCCATAATGACAAATGTTCACTGTCAGAAGCGTTGAATACGTGCGTTAATGAATATGCTGATTCTTTGCTATGGTAGCGTATGTATACATACACTCACCACAAATTCTGGGAAAGCCCTGTTTATGCTGTTGTACAGGTCATTTATTTCACAATAAGTATCTATCTCTGGAAAATCGGGGATTGCCTTCATGAAAAAAAAAGATTTTATGCAAGTTTATTACGATAAGAAAATATTTGATACTAGTCCACTGACCACTAGTAAACGTGGCTGTTAAAAATAGACCAATCACAACTGATTGAAAACAACCAAGTAAACTTCTACCCCAGAGTGTAAGAATTCCATTTTATTGTTTCAATTAAAAACTCTAAATTGGCATCATGTATCCGATTTTACTTGAATTCCCATTTGAAGTCTGAATTTCGGGTTCTCGAAGAAGTCAAAACGAAGCAAATATACATTATTTTCAACAACAAAAAAGGAGTGACTTTACAGCCTCCTAAATGGCACCTACACAGTCTTTAGGACGAAACGAGTAACGACCCATGCCGCGTCGGTTTCGGGTATTTTGTGTAATTTATTTTTTGTCAAAGACGTCCGTTCCTTAATAAATACAGTACATTTTTTAGATTCTTCCTTCCCCAAATTCGGTAATGTATTCCCAAAAGAAAAAGACGAAAAGACATGAATTTTCGATCGAGAGTATATACTCTATGGTGCACAGTTCACACTTCATAAAGTTCATACATAGTGGATACGGAATCCTGTGAATATGCCTGTATAACGGACCTCTGACGGTATTTATGCCGTTATTTTTTAAATATAGTCTATGGGTCAATATTGGGTATTTACATAGTTGGGTTATACAATATGGCGAATGGCCATGGCCAAGGGACATGGGTTTTTATTAGTCTCGCTCTCTATTTACTCTCTCTCTTTATAAAAGAGAGAATAGAGAGAGACTGAGACTAAGCTCATAACGTTGTCGGGGTACGGGATAGAAATTGAACATCAATTTTAAACCGTTATAACGATTATAATATGATCAGAAGGGCCTACCTATGCTCATTTTATAGGACTGTAATGTATCGTGGTAACGGTACAGACGTAAGTTTTTAGATCCGTAAGCAGCACCTAAAAAACCATAAAAAGGACCGCATATAGAATAAAAGTTGAACGTAAACGTATATTTATTCGATTTATATAAGTTTTAACGTAAAACCGATTTGTGCGAGTTCTATTTTTACTTTTTTAGTATTTATGTACATAATTTAATACATTATTTATTAGTTTACAAGAATTCCAGATTCCAGGTAATCCAATGAATCCATAGAGGCACAGAGCCACAGAACCACAGACCAGTCACTATCATTTTGTTTTTCTAAATACTCTCTATTACTCTCTCTAGACTCCGAGGAATGGGGACTAGTCACTGGGAGTCGACTCTCCGACTCTGGGGCTCTGGCAGTCTCAGGCCTGGCACCTAATTTGACGCTGGCACAGTATATAGCTGTCGTAGCACTGGCTCAGGGCCTCAGGCTCAGGCTGTGAGTCTGTGAGTCTGTGACTGGCAGTCTGGCTGGACGAGGTCAAGACTCTCACTCAAGAGGCCGAGGCCTGTCGAGAGTCTCAGAGACGAGCGAGAGATATGTATGTAGGGAGCGAGCAAAAGCCAAATTCCTAAAACCTGAATACAAGGCTGAACGGCTATTTTTTTTTAAAACAATAAACAAAGTGACAGAGAACAGTGAACACTGAACAGTGAACCTTACACCTCTCTCTAGTAGAGAAGGCTGGGGGCAGGGCCCGCAGGGGCCTGAAGTCCTGAACTGGAAGTCTGGAAGTCTGAATTCTTTAAAAACAATTTAAAAAAAAGAAACAATCGTTGCCTTTTTAAAATGTGGTTTTTCATAATCCTTCTGAAAATTCATTATTTTTAAAAATTGGTTGCTCTTTTCCTGATATCAGTTGAATTCCTAGAGTAATTTGAACTAATTCCACGTGCATTATTCCCTTTTGCCCTTGGCCCTTGGGCAGTTGGGTGAGGAAAATTGGGAATATGCCAACGCCCCCTAAACTCACTTAAGTCCTGGACAACTGGAACAGCTGAACTTCTGAAGTCGCCCTCAGGGCTCAGGCTCACAGGCTCAACCTTCTCGGTAAATATCGGCCACTGGGCCCGGGGTCTCATTTTGATTTTCGGACCGGCTTGTTTTGAAGTTGTGGGACGGGGCCCAGCTGGGGCTTGTGTTCAGATTATTTCTAAAAAACCCAAAACAGAACTTATAGAGACAATGTTTAGAAGAAGAAGAAAAAAATTCAAAAATCGTGTTTCCGTTGTGCAAAAAGCCAAAAACAAAGAAACATTTGTAAATAATTTTATACAATTGTCTTTTTTCAATATTATACTCTTAACAAATACTAACTTTATTCAAGTGATTATTGTCAACGGCTCTTCGCGTTGATTATAAATTTAAAATCAGGTGTCATCAAACTAAAATAGCGCCCGTAGCGGCTTGCTCCTGATCGTCGGTAGACATAGCCTTCTTTGAATCCGCACTATCTACGTGCGATGTGATTGTTGGGTTCTTTCCCGATTGAGCTTTGTGAAAGAAGTTGAAATTCACGAAAAGCAGAATGTAGCTTAAGGCTGCGATGCCAACCCAAACTCCGTAGAAGATATATAGCCAATCAGCCGCAAAAACCAAATCCAATCCGAGATAGCAATTTAAAACAGCCAGAATGAGCACCAAGTAACCCAAACCCTTGTGTGCGCACTCCCAAACTATTCGTAGTAAAGGTTTCGACTCTCCAGCTTCTGGTACATGGGGTCGAATGAACGCATTCAGCGGCTGCAGCCAAGCTACTATCATCACTGTCAGCCCAATGATGTGATGAGGCTCCGTAAAATCAAGCCCAGCAGGCACGAGCAGAAATGCCAGACCGAAAGCGATTGTAGAAAGCAGTAGACCAAGAGTATTTAGAATTCGATGACTATGGAACCACCAGATACCATACTTGCTTCCTAGAGTGGCGAATAGCGGTCTAAATGCGGAGGAGAAAATGGCTAAAGGAATGAAAACCATCCAGGCCGATACCATCATTATACCGTGAGCGTAAAGAGCTCCACGATTGACAGAACTGAAGGTAGATGAAGCTGAGCATGTGGCAAAGTTCACTGTGCTTGATCCTCGGTTCTGGCCATGGTACGCAACAGACTCACTTTTTCCGAAAGCCCAGATCAGATACGAGTCTGTATTTTCTACCAAACCAGGAACTGCTGACTGCGGGATCGTAAACTTCATAGTTGTCAATCCCGTACTTGTACGTAATATTTCTCCATCCGTAACGATATTTGCTGCAGAGGGATTTACTCCTGATGCGCTTCGGCTTGTGAGACTGTAGCTCGCAACGGAGTTAGAAGCTATCTCACCGATCACAGATTGCTGTGTGGGAACCATGAGGCCGTCTGCATCGTCTTTGAATCCGATACCAATCCAACCGACAGTCTGACTCACAGTTGCCAGGACATCTATAGTCTGATCATTGTCGTTGATACTGAAGGTGAAAGAGACCGTCGGGCTCAAGGCAACTTCATTTGTGTAATCTGGGTTACTACTGACACAATCACCAGTCTGCGCGGCTGCATCCTCAGCATCTTCAGGTGTTGGTTGCTCGGGCATTGTAACTGGAGTATCTGTTGCGTCCTCAGGAAGAGTTGTGTCATTTTCAGATCCGTCGACGGCGTTGGATTGTAGCTCGATTGTCTGTACACCACGATCACGATGATAAGAAAGGTCACCTTGTCCCCACGCCCATATAATATTGTTATCAGCATTTAGAAGAATTGTAATTTGCCCCAATACTAGTGGAATCGTGAACGTAAGTACAGAAATGCTGTCGGTGACAGATATAGAACCATCCGTAACAGTATTCGATGCGCTTGGTAGAACACCGCTATCGTCCCGTTCTGTAAGTGTGTACTGCACGACACCTACACTACCGGTAGAGTTCTGACCAATAATGGCATCCGAACCAACCATCGTTCCTGGGCCAAAGCCAATACCCATCCACCCGACAGCCTCTTCTAAAGTGGCTCGAGCAATTAGGTGTGTGGCGTTTAGAGTGTACTCAAATATTGGCCCATTCTCCAACTCTAGCATATTTTTATAGCTCACCTCAGGTATAACACTAAGTGTATCAGAGTTGGTAGTCTCAGAGTTAGTGTCGAGCACAATAGAGTCTACGCCTCGCTCTCGGTGATATGAAAGGTCACCCTGTCCCCAAGCCCAGATTAAATTATTTATTTGGTCCGGCAGAACGCCCACTTGTCCAAATGCTAGCGGTATTGTGAACTCAAGCACTGATACATCACCCAAAGTTGTGATAGAGCCGTCAGTAACGCCATTCGATACACTTGGCAACACACCGCTCTCATCCTGCTCTGTGAGTGAGTACTGCACAACACCAACATCCCCTGTTGATACCTGGCCTATGATTGCATCTGACCCTACCATGGTTCCAGGTCCAAAACCAATACCACACCAACCGACTGCACTTTCGAAAGTGGCCTTTACGGACAGGTGTGTGCTATTTAAGATATATTCTAGAGTTGGTCCTCCATCACTCAGCGTAACTGTGCTAGGAAATGTTTGGGCTGTGACCTTGATACCCGCAATCGCTACGATCATTAACACGTGAAGAATATCGATAACCATTTTGATTTAGCAAATTAGGGGCTATCAGCGAGTTTGCAGGCGGTTATTAATTGAGATATCAAACGATATATCGAGTGTACTTTTGATTATATTATCCTTGTTTGTGATGAGTACACAATAGCGGATCCGACTTATATACTTTCGTGAACCAACAAAGTTCAAATTTCCCAGATCGAGCCCGGATCTGAGCCCCCCGAAGTCTGACGACTGACAGAAGTTGAGCAAATTTGAACACAAATATGATAAAATTATGCACCTCCTGGATCTTACAATAAGGTTGTACCATCAATAAACCATGTATGTGGTTCATCACGGCTTCACTTCAGTATGCATTCATTTCTTAGATACGCTGTGAAGCTACATACTGGCTTGCATTCATTTTTAGATACCTGTGTCTCCTGTGATTGTGAACAGTGTGAAGCTATTTTTTAATGGCTATAAAATGTATTTTTTTTTGTCGGAAAATTGCGCGCTTGTTTTTTGTTTTATCGCTGGTGGGAAACTATTGGATTCTAGTCGAGCAACATTCTTCACAGAGTATTTGACAAGACATTTATAATTTAGAAGTCTAAAAAAAATGTACTGGGTTGGCATGCGACAATGACGTACAGTCGTACACATACGGAAAAAATTCTCACAACGACAGCCGATATGTATGACACGTCGTTCACTTCTATGTTGACGTCATCTACTAATTTTAGAGTGCGGACAAGTCAAGACATCGCAACCGATATATATATA
>NW_014037984.1:1527-5706 GCF_001186125.1 Sphaeroforma arctica JP610 | reverse complement strand
TGTGTGTGTGTGTGTGTATACATATATATATATATACATAATATATATATATATATATATATATAACACAGATCTGTACACACACATACGCATTTTCACTATGTGCACGTAAACCTACAAATACAGAAAATGACGTGTATACTCAAGGGGTGATGAGGCAGTACTTCCTCTACTGCTATAGCTAGTACAACCTGCACAGGAACAACAGACTGCGATCAAGTAGGTGCACATAAATACAAGCACTTATTATTAGTCCTGTGGAGACTATGACTCAAGATCGGAACGCTATGGTTCAAAAGCGGAAGGCTATGGTTCTGGCTCGAATTCTCATCTCTCATTGGTTCGTATTGGATTTGCAGCGGATTTTCAAGACCGGATTTTCGAAAATAGATGAGAGAAAAAGTAAAACTGACAACACTGATTTATTATATTTGAAAAATGATGGCACGTACAAAAAACTGAGAATTCCACACGCACAATATAAATAGTACATACATATTTACATAGTGATAGTACGTCAATACAACATTAAAACTATACAATTATGCATAGTACAGTACATGGTGAGAAATTATTCACAAAGGCACAGACTATGAAATACTCCATAGCCGCACAAGATGACACAACCTGTATTTATTTTTTTGCACCCAGCTGAGAGCGCCAGTGGAACGATAGCGACAGAACATCTTTGATTTTATACGTCCTTCCCATTTCGTTACCAGAATATTCGACTTGGCAACCAATCGTTATATCAAAACAGACGAAATTCTCTTAAACATTTTATAGAAAAGACTTTTCTAACAAAATTGAAAAGATATATACTGTATCCTCTTTTTTTTTTAAGAACAGAGCACTGGAGTCTAAAGGCTGCCCTTGGGCTTGGGCCTTGGCCCTTACCCGCCGCCTCTTGGCCTCTTGGCCCTCTTCTTCTTGTGGGTCTAAATTAAAGAATCGAAGCGCTCTAAAGTCTCGAGTTCAAGAATGTCTTCGGGTCGGCGACCTTAGGCGTTAAATATATAATTATAAATAAATACGTCCCGCCTCTTTTGTAGTATAAAATACCATAGTGACCAGAGTCAAATTTCAAAGGCTTGCTGGGTTTACCAATGTATAGAGAAAATTCATTTTGAATGAACAATAAGGACTGATAACAAATATATTATCTCGCCACTTGTTCTCTTCGTTGTAGCCACAAGAATTCAAGGATCCAGATTTTTGAAACACACCCCACGAGCAAAATGTTCTCAAGAAAGCAGATAAGTATTCTAGTGCTAGCGGTCATTCTGTTAATACAGTCGGCACTCGCAGTTCCCATCACTAATTTCAGTAAATTCGACCTACAAAAACTTTCACTTTCCAAGCCATCAAGGGAAAATGTCGTTACAACTCGTACACCTGACGGTGGTAAACGCATGATGATCATTGTTCGTGCGGATGCGGATATTTACGATACACTCCCATCTAGCGTACTGAACTTTGCACCATTCACGAGCGTGTGGCCATTTACCCTCAACAACAATGAAGCATCAGCCGTCCAGGAGGCATCAAGGAATAGTTCTCAGACCAAGGAAGATACTTCTTCGGTACCGGAAGCCATCGTTAGAGATGTGCAGAATATCATTAAAAACGTCCAAAGCACAACACAGTATATGAATATGAAGAATGAGGGGCATATGGACTACAAGGGCGTTGCTTCACTCGATTCCGATTCTAAAGTAAGTCGCCAATATGTGAATCTTTCGTCTAGACAGTAAGATAGCGTCCTCTTCTTTACCCTCATCCCCATCGTGTTAAGTGTTCAAACGAACAGAGCCTTTGTAGTTATGATGGCGACCCAGAAAAAATGCTAGGAACATCGACTCTGCTCGACTATGGCAATCATCGCTGCCATTTGTGATATATATTTTCAATACTAAACATGGTTTTTTTGCTTCTACAGACGCCCGCTGGGATTCGTCTGAAAATGAAGATTCAAAGCAACTCTCACCATAATCCGTATTGGGGGGCACTTATTGACTCTCCGTATTTCCTCATGAGTACCGGGTTTCTCCTCTGTCTTACCATCTTTATCATGCTTTCTGCGTGCTGCAACGTTGCTTTCAAAGTACGACCCACTAACAAGGGAGACATCGTGATAGATTTTTGGGTTGCCAAAGACAACGATGATCTTCAGGGTATAAATTTCCTCAAAAAGAAGACTGGAACCCTTTTCAGAGCCAATACGGTGTCAGTCTAAGAGCCAATGTCTCATCCCCTAATGGACACGAGGTAACCACAATTAATCGTCTGCAAGGAACAGCATAAGGTACATTACGCGCTGATTTAAGCAGTAGCAAGATGTCAGTCGCAGATCTTCTCGATATATATCAAACCACAAACAAGAACGCCTTCAGGAGAGCATCCATCATCCAGCAAAGCACACAAGAGTTAAAGGAACTCTTAAGTGCTAGCGTACATACTCCTTAAGATACTGCGGTTGAAATTTACCACAACCAGACAAACCTGCGTCGAGACTGCGCTTCCGACATGTATACTTTCAAACATCCTGAGACGGAGCAGGCAGAAAGTATTTATTAGATCAATAAAACAAAAGTCAAAATAAATTTCAAAATTACGAACCCTCCCCAGATGTGCACATAATAAATACGTATGAGAGCCATGTCATAATAATCGGAGCCACGCGTGTCACACACCCATCACGATGCAGATTGAATGACCAGAGGCGCTTGTTCACGTCAAAAGTTTACAGGCTTATTCGCACTATCGTGTGCAACACACACGACTAAGCAACTGACCGTTTATATATTTATTACGCAAGTTGTACTCCGCATAAGTTACGAGAAACTGATTAGGGACTTCTTAACTTTTATCGCATCATAGATATTCTACAAGTATCTTCATAACTGTCATCCGGGCTGGTACCTTTGTAATAAAAAAATGGCTTCCTTCTATTATATGAGTGTCTAGCGGCTGTTTCACAGATTCAGCTTCTGAATCTGATAGCTTGGGGTTGAACAACCCGTGCCAGCCCTTTATCTTCTCCATGGGTACCACCTTATCGTTGGTGCCACATAGTAAGACACCTTTGCACGGCGATTTCACCTGCCTGATATTCTCTTTCTGGCTCATAGCTAATCTATAGTAGTTTAGCAAATCAAAATCTGCCCTGATGGCTGGTAGCATGACCTCCATTAACTCTGTATTTGATAGAACCTCTTCAGGGGTTCCTCCCAATCGTCTAAGTCGGTCAATTGCATCATCATGAGACATATTTTTCCAAGGTACCTGAATAGTATGTAGTATCAGCGGAAGCAATTAGAGGTGTCAACCGGGAAGACATAAGGTGCGTACAATCGGCATCAGCGATATTACTACGAGCCCCCAAATCAACCTAGTCGTATATTGTAGACATAATAGACTGATACAACGCTAACATAGAATATAAACGAGGGAAAGTGAAGAACTTGTTCGTATAGTGAGGGTGGCGGCACAGTCCATATAAGACTATGTCACGGGCTCAAAACTGACTAACATTTAACGTACATTTGCAGGTGTAGTGACGTACACTTGGTACACATATGGATGGCTATTAAAATTAAGATCATACGCATGTCTGCTACTTATGATTCTCCATACAGTATACTACATTTCGGGAGCATAGTGCCTAGACAATAAGAGGCGGCATATAACTTATAAAGAAAGACAGGACAGTATGTTTATGTGCGTGCAATGATATTACACAGTCCCACCCAATGCTCCATATTGATGATATATCTCAAGTTCTCGACAAGACATCAATTCATAGGTCACACGAGCCCGCATTCTAAACAAATTTCAAACATGCGTATATGGAAAGTATCCGACATACACACGAATTTGTGAAGATTCTGAATGAACAGAATATAACTTCTAAACACCATACATTACCGGTTTGACTATCTTGTTTGAATGTACTTTTATACATCCACACACACAGACACACACGCACGCACACGCACACACACACACAAGCACACACACAATAATATATATATATATATGTGTGTGTGTGTGTGTGTGTGTGTGTGTGTGCGTGTTGTTGTGTGTGTGTGTGTGTGTGTATGTGTGTGTGCGTGTGTGTGTGTAAGTATATATACATATATATATATCAAACACACATATATATACATATATACATAT
>NW_014037984.1:0-1507 GCF_001186125.1 Sphaeroforma arctica JP610 | reverse complement strand
TGTGTGTGTCTTCATAATACTAAAAAACCCAACTGATTGAAATACATGTCGGTACATACATATCGTATATAATAGATCTGTACATGCAAACAGAAATACGCCCAGCATATATGTACAATGTAAGAGCCCGTAAATATATACTTGTGTATAATTATTTGTACATCCAAAATATTAACGACAGACATGATACACATCGCAGAATGCTTTATGTTTTGATTAGAGATAGCCTCGGGAATCGATTAAAAAATATCTTCCCAGTTATACGAACACGTGGTAAGCCTTCCGGCGTATACTAGAACACTGTAATAAACACATGGCAATAGATGCTTTCCGACTTACGTATCCCTGGATATGCTCCGGACTTATAATTGGACTGGCTGCTGCTGCCAAAAACAATACGTGCGGCACTTGTCGGAGTTGTAGAGCCACTTCATAGCTTACTGTGCCGCCCATAGAATGGCCATAGAACATAATGGGAGTGTAGGAGCTAGCATCTAATAGCGCATGTATGCTCTGCACGATGCTATCTACGAGTTCCTCCATAGTTTCACACATTTCCTCTCGGATTCGTGTGAGTCGCGCAGGGTATTCGACGGTCCACACCTCAATACCTGTAGCCTTCAGCGTATCATCATTACCCCAGGATACATACGGAGATGCATTGCCGCCTGCCCACGGGAAGCAAAATATTCGTGCAGAGGGATTCACAGTCACATCTGGGGTGCTACGGCATTTCAGCCACTTCGACTCGAATTGGACCATGTTATTTAGAGTCACCTAGTGAGAGCTTGTTGGGACCTACAATGTTGTTCATATTTATTACACGTTTTTGGTTTGAATACAAACCTTCTAAAAAAAACAAAATTGTGTATTGTAAAAATAAAATAAACATGTAGGGTGTAGGGTTTTATATATAGACAACCCAGGATCTCCGGCGAATGAAACGGATTTAAATTCGAGCGTGAGATGGGAGCGATCAAGAGCGGATCAGTGATGGGAGCGATAACGAATTGAGATATGTAGGGGTGAATAAAACTGATATGTACCAGAATATGTCATATGTTCCCTTATGATTATTTCCTGAAGCACTCCGAATCTAATATACATCAAGACCCATATCAGTCAACTTCGAAAAGTGTTGGGAGCCTGAATGCGCATATAAAGACTACCACAGAATTTCCTGCTTCAGGATTCGAGGTAGCGTCGATATGTTAGTAAGATATCGTGAATAGCTACTTAATTGCGATCCAAAACGGAGGAGAATAGTATCGTACATAATTTTTAAGATGGCTTCAGTTGCTGTAGACGACTCCGGTAAAACGGAATCAGTGGCCTTCCGTATCCGACAGAGAAATGCAGGTGTGTTAACCACGTACAGATGTCATTATTCTCAGTCTTGAATAGTAAACAAACAAATTAGGTTTCTATGCGATACAACAATCGAAATACAAGCGAGAATTGTATGCAGTGTAGGCCGAATAACATATATACACACAAACATCAACGA
>NW_014037985.1:3737-5707 GCF_001186125.1 Sphaeroforma arctica JP610 | reverse complement strand
GTGTGTGTGTGTGT
Source organism: Sphaeroforma arctica JP610 (assembly GCF_001186125.1). Taxonomy (NCBI): domain Eukaryota; class Ichthyosporea; order Ichthyophonida; genus Sphaeroforma; species Sphaeroforma arctica. The sequence goes on along the minus strand of NW_014037985.1, from coordinate 5,693 downwards.
GTGTGTGTGTGTGTGTGTGCGTGTATATATAAATATATATATTGTATATATATATATATATACTCATGTGTACGAAATTTTGTTCCTGTATGATCCTGACTGCTTTACTAACCTTTATGGGACGCGGGCGAAGCTCACGATTCTTAAATAGTCGTGTGGCGCGCAGCATACTTTGGATGTTTCATATCGGACTGTTGTTGATCCTTCATCTACTTCATGTATTGTGAGATGTGCATTACTTTCGATTGTCTGACAAGATATATCTCTACCTGAACGTAAGTACGTTCCATATAAAAGGCCCTTCTCGATTGTATAGTAAGTGTCAGTATGTTATGTGTCAATTCATATCGGAACATCACCGTGTTGACTGGTTTATAACCAAGAAGCACACACATCCTAGGCTTCATACCACTGAATATACAAACATTCGCCTCAATCACACAGACATTTCCTCGATGCTCTCGAGGCCACACCCGTGAAAAAGGACTTCATCAATAATCTCGCTAGCATTCAAATAGATCGCGTAACCAATAGCGGCAGGCGAATTGGGCCTGTCATGGCCACTCGATTCTACGACTACTTCACAAGTAGTACTGGGATGGAAGAGATCAAATAAGACGAGTGAGTCTACTTCACAAGTAGTACCGAAATGGAATAGATCAAATTAGACGAGGTCTGTTATGTACATTTATGTCGTACTTTCAACGACCTCACTACGGATACTGGGTCTGATTTTACTGCTGCGACTGGCGTAGGAAACACCTGATTTACTAGTTCGATCGTGTCTTCAATAGGGGCGGGCGGCGTGTGACATACAGGACATCTTAAACCAAACAATATATGGGGTTTTAAATACTATCCGCACTTGAGTATATGCCCATGATACGCGTAAACTACCGATAAGGCCGAGCCCCACCCGAGCAATTGAACCCAACTTTCTGTACTATTATACCATGTTGTGCCCCGTGTTTTTTTTTAATACTAAGTACTGGTATGCCTTGAACTGATGCGTGTCATTGGGCCTATAACGTATATTAAACCCTAAAACCCCTAAAGCCCTTGAACTAATGCGTATCATTGGGCCTATAACTAATACGTGCCATTGTGCTTGTAACTACACACCACTAACGCACATAACAAAGCTTGCTGATACTAAATCGAGCGAATGGCACCTTTATTTGAAATTTAAAAAGTACCGTTCCATCGCTCTCTTCTCACAGCTAATGAGTGGATTGAATTACTAAATTCTGAATTAATCGCTAAAAACATCCCCATGAATACTCTGTCGATGGAGATATATCTGATCAAATTCTACCAGCATCCCCAGTGATACTCTGTCAATGGCAAGATGTCTTACTAATATATATTAGGCAACGATACTATCGCTGTCCTATCTCGAAGTGCTACTGTATAACTATGTACATATGAGTACGCACATGTCTGTGTGTGTGAAGGGGTTTGCAATTCGAATCTCTTATACGCCGCTACAAACATCCGCATGACACTACTGACTAGTACTGCGTAACCCCTCCTGTCGGAGAATCTTCGATAGTAGGAAGCTAGTCAATCCATTTCCCAAATGAGAGATATCCCAGAAGAACCATATACACGACAATGGTCGCATCCTGTATGATGTTCATCTGCACTCCAAAGGGCGATACTTCTGAGGTGTACTGTCCGAACATGCCTGAGTGAAGAGTAGGTATAAAGTGGTCAGTTGGTTTATGCAAATGTGCTCAGTTATTCATGTATATGATAGGAGGATTGACCGAAATGTGCGACTCGACTTGTAGATGCAGATATCCTGATGTATATTAAACATATATATACACATCTGCATGTATATCTATGTCTATTTCTACATATATAGCTATATCTATATCTATATCTATATATATATATATATATATATATATATATATATATATATATATTATCTATCTATCTATNTATATA
>NW_014037985.1:0-1938 GCF_001186125.1 Sphaeroforma arctica JP610 | reverse complement strand
ATAAATATATATATATATGTGTGTGTGTGTATAAATATATATATATATGTGTGTGTGTGTATATATATACATATATAGCAATTTATCACACCACGATTGAGGGATATGTGCTCTAGCATTGCCTATATAACGGCTCCCAAACATAGCCAACACTGCGATAATGCATACAAGTCCACCGAAACTTCTGATTAAAACAGTCCTGATATCAGTATAGTACACACTTCGACCATAGAATTGCGGTTGCAACACAGTCTTATAACCAATAATTGTATTGAAAACAATTTAATACTCACCTCCATCTACAGCGACGAATGACATCAGCGCAAAGACTGTGACAAACAGGGCAAAAAGGATCATGATCACCTCCCAGTAGAAGGGTATGCGATTGTTTCCCATGTACCTAACCGAACTACAGAACCTGCATATGTACATAGGCATTCGAAGAAACATGTGCGTGTGCGTGTTGGTATAGTAACAAGGGTGTCAAGCGTCTTTCGCAACGGGGAATCTCCTTCCAGACGGTGCGCGCAGAAGATAGCGATTAAAACCGATCTGCGCAGGAGAGACTTCAGTACTGCATGTGTACCAGTACTGTTAGTAGTACACCTGTAGTTTAATCAATGCAAGTACTTTTTGATGTGTATTGTAGGTATGGGCCATACAAGTCTATGAATCATGCCCATGTGCAATTACGGGAGAATTCATTCAGTGAAGCAGGGCATGTTCCTACTGTGCCTATGGCCAGTAAGAAGAGGGAAGGGGGAGTACGCCATACACGTGTCTATGATATTACGTATACACTCATACACATATACATATACATGCATGCGTATATATATATATATATATATATATAATATACATACAATATACATACAGGTATAAATGTGTGTATATATAGATATATATCACTGACAGAGCCGATCACATTACACACGAGAGAATGCAAAGCATACCTGATAAGCGGGAGCAAGAATACCGGCAACATAATGGCCAGCACAGCATTCACAATTCCAATCACTGTAGGGTTGTGGTGAATATATTTAGGGTTTAGTGCTTAATTCGTTTAGTACTCGATACGATAATCGAGAGGATGATGAGATTGCTTGCACATGCGTCCTCTATTAGATATTGAATTGGGTAACCGAGTACGTTTACGCGTACTTGGGATGCATATATGATAGGATGTATATATGTTTGTAAATCTCATGAGCACCTGTCTATCAACCCTAGCTTGCATACCAGGTAGTGATAACTAAGGCATATATGTATGTGTAGCATACAACTTAGAGATATACATGTGCATTGTGTATTAAGTTATAGGTTGCGCTGCTGTCATGATTAGAAATATTACTATACTGACAGTTACGATACCATACGCAATGACGGCGAACCAGAACACCGTTGCTAAATACTGTGCTATAAAGAGAACCTGCGAGCAAATATAGTACCCGACATACATATTTTGCAACAAGGGGTTTTTTAGGGTTTTGGATATATTCTGCAACAATTTACACTCACCATACACGACCGATAGAATTCAGAAAGTAACATTCACACTATGCAATAAATTACCCACACGCCAATGCGTGTGTAGGTCCAGTAATCACTCACCAACATTAGTTGCTTCCGTTGAGCTGTTGATGCCGGTTACGATGACAGCCGGAATGATAGCCATACTACGCGTCATGATCGAACGCTTCCACGAGGCCAATCGCAAGTGCACAAGACCGTCCATTAGATACTGACCCGTTAAGGTGGTGGTAATACTTCCCGCCTGTAACAAAAGCGTTTGTAACTGTAAATGTTAGTGTATATAAATACTGATAGTCCATGTAATATAGTATATATAGTATATATAGTATATGTAGCATATATAGTATATATATATATACATATATATATGTATGTATGTATATATTTATATATATATAACTG
>NW_014037986.1:0-5709 GCF_001186125.1 Sphaeroforma arctica JP610 | reverse complement strand
AACTGATAATTATGGTTCATGTGCAGGTTCGTGTACATAATAGTTGCCCGTTTAGCTCAGGATGTTGGATTGTGTTTTGCGTATGTACATTAGCTGGCCGGTAGCATGACTCCGATAGAGTACGCAGCGTGTGTGACAGGACCAGTTCATGAGATGCGTTGCATTCCTGGTCATTGATTTCTCTGTGTCCTTCCAGCAATGATATATGTTTGTCTTGGGGTGTGTTTGAGTATTCTAAATGAGCATGTCTGGGATGTGCATTGTCTTGATCAGTATGTGCACCTTTTCATGTATCTATGTGTGCGCATATCATAACACATATTGTGTTCCTCACTTACGGCAAAGGCATACACATAGCCATCACCACAACGTACACTGTAACCTCTACCCACTACACACATACCTACGCCTATCAATACTACATACGCCGTGTCCCTCATTACCTACATACATATCACAACCGCACACACTAATACCCTCAATCTCCGCACAGATACTTACAGCTAGTGCGCCGGCTGCAGATGACATACAAGATGGAGCCAGCAGGCAGTCACGGTGCGTGGGGACTGGATGATTTTCAGTTCCTGCCGTACTACTTCGGGGCTGCTCAGCTACTCGGTATGCCCATGCCTACGCTCGTAGTGCTTTACATACCTCTCTGTATTGCAGGTCTGCTATGTGTGACTGGTGTGTGGACACGCTGACCTAAAGAAACAACTGCGTGCCATGGGCTTAGCAAGCATACAGCGCTGTATAGAGTGGTTGCGTGTGGCTGTATAGAGTGGTTGCGTGTGGCTGTGCATTTGGTTTGTAGTAAATCGACGGGCGCGGGCGGCGTATGAGATGGCTCCAGTGGACAGTCTCGGGGCGTTTGAATGAGAGTTCTTTTAAGTACCTGCTCACCCCAGAGATGCTCACACCGTCCATGTGCCAAGTGTAATATCAATTGCGTGTCTTGTCTCTACACGCCACGTTCCTCCACGTGTACACTCTATCGTGTTGTTGTGTCGTGGACATTACGGAACGGAGAGCATTACCTTGAGTTTCACACATGCGCCACACCGTTGCCTTGATTTTTTCGGTTATGTTGCACCATTCTGCCATCACGCCCGACGGTCTCCCGCTAATTTCTACACGCCATTACCACACACCCACCCACACCCACATACTTACCCACACAAGTACAAGTATGCACTTCTACTAAGGACTAATAGACCACACATACTTAGACCAATATACCAGGCCATGACTGATATTGCCGAATATTTATTGATGGTAAGTCTTGACGAATGCCCCCCCGTGGTTTAAACGACCAATCGTACGCAAACACAGGTTCATCGGACTGTGATTCAATGGGCAATTTGACTATCACACCTGTGTACATCCCAGAGCCGCGCAAGTGCGCACAACTTAAAGACGACTATCTGTTCTTTGCCGCCGTCAATTACATATTCGAGGTGTGATTTCTAATGGCTGATACTAAGCCCACTGTAATATGCACACATGGGATGTATGTGTGTATTGATGCCAATCTACCCACCGCCTTGACGCCATTGATACTTTATTCCAGATGTGTGTTGTACTTGTGGTATTTGTTGTACTCGCTTTCGTGTTTGTCCCGTCTCATCAGCTGTGTACTGCTTCCCGGGGCGACGTGCTGATGGCAACCGGCGACTACGGCTTTGCAAATAACCATTAAGATATGTTGATATGTTATGTAGAATCGAATTGGGCAAACAGAACCAGCGCATAGTTCAACCGTGGAGTGGCAAATGCATGCATGTATAAAGTCCGGTTTCATCTTGTTGTGGCTGTTACTACATTTATGCATGATGACTGATCACGTCCCGTTTTTCTACAGACCAAAACCGGGATGTTTGCTGAGCATTCGCCGGTGCTATGGGGCGTGAGTGCCGTGGCTGCGTGGCCGAAGGTGCACAGGTATGTGTAGTGTGTGCAGTGCCAAAGTGTGCCACCCTCTTGGACTGCGTTGTGCGCAACTATAAATAGATTTCTCTTCTATGCTGCAGTCATGCTCCGATCATGCCGATATATGGAGTGCACACAGTGTCTGTGGACTGTACGTGCTCTGTAGCTATTGAATATGAAGTGGATGTGTTTTCACCGGCTAGCCTTCCACTGTCACTGCCGCACCTTCTGACAGGTGGAGGGAGATTTGTGCCTGCGAGTATTAGTATCGCCTTAAGTCGATGGCCGAAACAGGTTAACTGACTCATAGTTCTAAGATGAAAATTTGACGTCTTTGACATATTTCGACATTAGATTCGCATATAACTATGCCATATCATATCTACTTCTTCCGTAGACTATGTCACAAACATGTTTCGTTGATCAGGGATTTGATCCATTGCAAATACACGCACAGCGGGATGATGAAGATGTTCATGGCCGAAGTGCTGTACAAATATCCTGTGATCCAACACTTCAAATTCGGATCGATATTTCCGTTCGAGAAACCAGAGCCGCCGACGATTCATAGATAATACAGTACGTAGAATAATATACAGATGAAATAAAACATATAACATATATGATACAATAAAAGGTATTCTCTGATACAGTACGTAGAATAATATACAGATGAAATAAAACATATAACATATATGATACAATAAAAGGTATTCTCTGATACAGTACGTAGAATAATATACAGATGAAATAAAACATATAACATATATGGCACAATAAAGCATATCCTCTGAAGCCCTAACGGAGACTTCTGAGTAACAAGACGCTGCCGCGAAAACAGCCGTCGTCGAGAACACTCAAATAGTATTCGCTTGGTTATACAACGCGAAATGAAATTTTACACTTGTACTATACATACATGTACACACAGACGCGTACACGTACGCAGACACAACACACAGACATTAATATATATCTATAGACGTATCATACGCAGATGTTTACACACAGTATGTAACTATATATTTAATTACCGATTCTCACAATAGACTGCAATCTCCCTTGCCAACATACAACAGTGCCGCCCGCTATCCCACCACTGACTACAGAAAATCAAAAGCGTTTCTCACGCGTTATTTACCATAACTTCACAAACACACTTAACAACAGTCAGCATACATATGCATATGACAGTGCGTGGAGCCACGTGGTTGGTACATATAAATAAATATATAGGTATATACATATATTGTATATATATAGAGATTATGATATATGTGCCTGCCCACAACAGCTTAAGTAGTGACTATGTAGTGACTGATAGAGAGGGCTCCCTTTTAATTATTAGCGTTCGTTTAAGTATTTGCCACTGACATGCACAAAAGTTGTCTGCCGTCACTCGCCAGCAAGCACATCGTCCCCGCGAACCAGCACCGCACCGTACAGCCAAGCAAGTAAGTACAAAAGGACTAAATATAGGTCACACAGTCTGTTTATAGCTCAGCCGCGAACTTGCCCTCCTCCAACTGCTCGGTCCACTTGTCACTCCATTCGTCGGGGCAGATCGACTTGTAAGCCTTGCGGAATTGGTCACAGGGAGCGTAGTCCTCTCCTTTGGCCTTGACACAGCGTTGATAGTCGACAAAGTATTGCCAGCACGCACGCGTCTGGTTTTGGTTGGGGAACCGCGCATCGAATTGCGGCGTCTCGAGCTTTACTTCAACCATGGTGATTTATCTATGGGACGCAGGGAAGGAGTACACGGTTGTAAGTATGTATCTATTTAAAGAATAATAGAGGTCAACAAGCACCATGTGCGGAGTCCGAGATAACGGGTATGCGCACCATACGACCACTTTAAGGTACACAACATGTCTAAACACTCACTCACTGAAGTAAGCAGGGACTATTGATATTTCTATGTCGTGCTGATAGGGTACATCAGAAAATAAGCATAAACGCAATTCTACCTATAAATATATGTATCGTGCTCTGATAAAACTAGAAGTCACGTTAGCTAATATATTAGAAATCCAATACAGCTTTCACTAGCGGGGGGGGGTGGCTTGAATACGAGCCACCATAGTCCCGGAGAGTATATCACACATATGTTCTCGGTAAGTTACGAAGTACCTACGACAAAGTCGTAAGCTTGTATACTAGCAGTTCTTCCAGAATCTCTATACCAATAAACATGGCGAGCCAAACGGGAACTATACAGGAAATTTTCTCATCTAAATTTTCTCATATACGAGCTTGAAGTAAAAGCACAAGACATGGAATGGCCAAGATTTAAACATTGCGGGAGAACGAGAAACGGATGAGGCATAAATACAACACAGCTGCAGGTGCGTGCGACGAGAACTAGACAATATTGCCCAATATCTATTAGAAAACCATCCAATTCTCATGACATGGAAGGGTCTTGAAACCAGGTGAGTAGTAGGCGTACCCGCGAGAAGGCACATATAAAAGAGAAGACACACCGAGTGCAACGCAGGCGGACAGACAAAATATATCATAAAGCAAAGTTCGACGATTATATCATCGTCAGGTCTAAACTAAAAACATAATTCCAGGTAGTCAACATAGTAATATACGATGCAACGCTCACATACCGACAACGAGGGCACGGAGAGTGTGTGTACGGTGGTATAACAAGTATTAAAGCGCTCTATCACGATAACTTAGTTAGTTATGGTATATAAACTTATGATATATCGGCGCCTGGGGCTGGAGGCTGGACTCTCATCACACTTTGGAGTCTGGACTCCGCTGGAGGGTTATCTGTTTTAGGCATACAACAATATTCTCAGATTTTTCTTGCGAGAAAAATGCTGTTTCTTTATAAAACCAAAAATGGGCGTCTATTTTTAGATATTGTGTTCTTTTGAGTTCCAGTACAATAATAGAAGTTCGGAGCTAAATTTTTCTGCCTAAAAAAATACCAGACTTCAGCCATCAGCGGGCGCTGAGCTCTCACCTCTCTCTTGTTGTTGAGAAGTTGTGAAGGGTTAAACCTGTAAGGGCGTGAGGCTGTGGAGTACCTACACCAGGCCCAGCTGTTCGATAACATGAAAGTTCGGTCTCTTTCATATGATATAGTGCCAGCCAGCTACTGTGTCTGTGGTTGTGTGGGAATGACACGAAAAAAAATACAATTTTTCAATAAAACAAAAACAAACAAAAAAAATTGAATACTGAATAGTCCTTTTTCAAAGATGTTCCATCAGTGAGTATAAATATAAATAGATTCAGTGTCGTAGAGACCTTCTTGAGTCCTGAAAGTAGTATTCGACTCATCCATTGGAGAGCTATTAATATTCAAGTCTGAGACTGTATTTTCAGTGGTACTTCATAGACTCTCAAATTGAACACTGGGGATTTATTTATATAAAATAGGACTGCTAAGGGGTTAGGATTTAGGGTTTAGCATTTTGGCGCGCTTTTACTATGTTGAATTTATAGGAGGCTATGGTTTATGACCTGATTTTGTGAAATATAATACACACCACCTGGAATTTTAGAAAGAACCTGCACGATCTCAGCAGGATAAGAAGACGGACGCGTAGCGATCCATGCGTCATGACTAAATCTCATAGATCATGACAAAAAACCCCCCCCTAAGTACGACCTTGGACTCGACAGCGAAAGAAATGGCATCAACCGCGCATCAACATTCGTCCTACAACAAAACGGCACACCCGAAAAGTAAACTGAATGGTATCAAGAAGTCGAGCAAATGATCGGTTACAGAAGTAATGAATATTTTATATATAT
>NW_014037987.1:4025-5716 GCF_001186125.1 Sphaeroforma arctica JP610 | reverse complement strand
CAGCCCTCAATCGCCACCACTTTCTCTGGTATCTTCCGTCTAAATCGGTATCTCAACCAAATCGCCGCGGAAGCTCCACCAGTTTCATCCGCCTTTGTGTTCCTAGCGACTCTGTCGCCCAGGTGAAACGACATGCAGCCCTTACGTGGAAATGGCAGCTTGATGAAAACATCGACCCCCGCTCCCAACAACATCCCGACGCAACGAAAGCAGCTTGAATTCACTATCTCCGCACCAAGCGGGAGGCCCGCTGCACACATGAACGAGCGCCAAAAATTCTTGCACGCAGCATGGATGCACTACTGAGCCCACTTGTCAACTCTACTAACGCAGACATCCTCCAATCTACCGCGGACCGTCTCCAGAAGGCTTACCAAGCAAAGCACGATAAAAACTTCTTCGCACTTAACCCGCGAATCCCGGTAAACGCCAAAGAATCAGCGCGTGCGGAACCCGGACGACTTCATATACCAACGGTCTCCCCGGCACAATCATCCGACACGATGGATAGCAATACGCAGCCTCAGCTTTCCACGACGGACTCTTCGACGACAGACAATGATATAGAAATGGCTGACATCGTCAAAGAGGAGAGCCCAGTAGTATTGACCGATGATGAACAATGTTAGGCCCAATGAGGATGACGCTCTTCAACCCACAAGGACTCAACATGGACAACGCAGCACATACAAATAAGTGTTTGAACGTTATATCGATTTTAAGTCAGGTTGATGTTATGTGTGTGGTTGAAACCTGGCATAACACCACATTTCTTAATCATATACGCTCGAACACACACTACCATATCCTACACCACACTACACTGTACCATACATACTTGCCATTTTTGAAATGAATAATATTATCCCTACACCCGTCCCTGCATCTTCCACCGGTATCCCACCGGTACCTACTGCTATACCCTTACCCTCTACCATACCCCCTGTAACCACCCATATTCACATCACCCCCGTTATACCCCCAGTGCCTATCCCCATAGCACTGCCTCCCGTTATACCCCCAATGCCTACCCCGTAGTACTGCCCCCTGCCGCCCCCCCCCCCCCCTCCTCCCACTGTTCCTACTGTGTTACCCACTGCGTCTACCCCCGCTGGTACCTGCCACCACTACGCCATCCCATACGGTTGTCCCACCGATGCCTTCCCCAGTACCTCTACCGGCCACATCCACTTACTTAATCCCCCCTCTGCCCTCCCCCATTACCCCAACCTATTCCATTCAACCACCACCTCAACCAGTCACAATTAATAACCCATCCGAAATTGACGACACCACGCAAGACTTCGGGTTTGAACCGAACCTTGCCGCGTTCTACATACCGCCGCCCACCAATGTTTTTGACCCCGGCTCGGGCGCCGATTTTTCTAACTCATTTACACTGCGCCTCCTCCAACCCAAACCGCCGTGACCTCCTCCGCCGTATGATCATTTTTCAATGACGTCGACTGGCACATCGCACCCAACAACTGACTCAACGTGTTCAATCCCTTGCCCCTACTGCCCGCCCCGAGTTCTCTCTGACCGATGCTGTCGCTGTCCTCGATGATACGGTTCCCAAAATCATCTCCAAGGCTCAATCGAGTGTCGAATGGCCACAACGGTCTCAAGCCATTGTTCGCAAACGTGCTGCACACGATCGCAACAAACTCGCTGACATAAAACCCCTGCAT
>NW_014037987.1:0-2166 GCF_001186125.1 Sphaeroforma arctica JP610 | reverse complement strand
CTACCCCCTCCCCCACCCCCCCCCTAAATTGATACATGTAACACTGATGTATTTTTACTATTTTGTTAAGTATTTTCGCCAATAAATTCATACAACACTGACGTGTTTTGTCGAATAATTTCGCTAACATCTTCAATAACACTAACGTGTTTTGTCGAATAATTTCGCTAACATCTTCAATAACACTGATGTGTTTGGCTTTATATTCTTTATTTATCACTGATTTGTTTGGCTTCGTATTCTTTATTTAACACTGCTGTGTTTGGCCTCGTATTCTTTATTTAACACTCTGATGTGTTTTATTACGTATTCTCGCTAATCTCTTTGCTGTCCGATTGCCTTGATGGTTCATCATTGTGGACGCTATTCCTGACACCCGACTGAGTCTCATGGCCATCGTCCTCATATACAGACAGCCCTGATTCTTGTTGTGATAGTGACGAGTTCTTCCTCTGTATCACTGGGGAATGGTCGGTGTTCTGTGCAGTATGAAAACGAACACCGATGTGAGTACCATAAGCGCGCACGATAAGTGTTTAGACAGAACCTTGGTTTGATCGCGTTTTGAGATCCTGGGGCGATTGTCCCGTGGAGCTCCGAATTGTACATATTCGGACCACAGCCCTACTTCTCCGAGACAATTAGTCAACGCTTGATAATATCAAACATCGCGTCAGAGCAAGCACACTGCTGTGAGAGTGAGTGGCAGCTCTATGCGATTGACTGTAGGAATCGATGATGGTACACGCCGATGCCTCCCACACGCCACGTGTTATTCCCGTAGTCTTATGCGTAAAAAGTGCGAGTGTGAAATGGACCTGATTTTGAACCCCTAGTAGTGGGTCACGACTCATAGGTATGTGGGTGCAAATTGATGACTCATAGGTATGTGGGTGCAATTTGATGACTTGTGAATGCGTGGAATGCAATCACGTGTGAATGTACACGGATCCCGCAACATAACAGATGTCCATACAACTCAACAACACAGTGGAGAAACGCTTGCACAGCCATGAATACGTGACACAGTGAAGAAACGCTTGCACGTCCATGAATACGTGACACAGTGGAGAAACGCTTGCACATCCATGAATACGTGACACAGTGGAGAAACGCTTGCAAATTCATGAATACGTGACACAGTGGAGAAACGCTTGCACATCCATGAATATGTGACACAGTGGAGAAACGCTTGCACATTTATGAATACGTGACACAGTGGAGAAACGCTTGCACATCCATGAATACGTGACACAGTGGAGAAACGCTTGCACATCCATGAATATGTGACACAGTGGAGAAACGCTTGCACATTTATGAATACGTGACACAGTGGAGAAACGCTTGCACATCCATGAATACGTGACACAGTGGAGAAACGCTTGCACATCCATGAATACGTGACACAGTGGAGAAACGCTCGCTCATCCATGAATACGCGGGTATGTAACTGATTCCACACATACACATGCGCACATGTATGCGACATTTCACGTCAACAACCCATTTGCAGTACCACACATCTATGTCATATCAAGTAATACCACAAACAAGCATTTAAAACGAACACTATGTCATATCATATAATACACACACAAGTATTTAAAACAACCAATACCTGCAATTGCAGCGACGCCTGTGACAGCATGGATGCCTGCCGCATCATCTTGCGCTTGAGGATATCGATCTCGTCCTCCTTCTCATTGAGCAGCTCACTCATCTGCATGGTCATCGTCTTACGTGCTGCCACCTGCACATGCATTTCCTCGTCCTGTTCGTCAAACTTCACTTTCCAGCGCTCCTGTGGGGGTGACAGCAGAGATCAAGGAGAGTTATGAGAGGTAGTTTAACTGAAATTAGTTTGATTGAGAGTTAGTTTTACTGAAATTAGTTTGATTGAAAGTTAGTTTAATTGAAATTAGTTTGATTGAGAGCTAGTTTAATTGAAATTACTTTGATTGAGAGTTGGTTTAATTGAAATTAGTTTGATTGAGAGTTGGTTTAATTGAAATTACTTTGATTGAGAGTTAGTTTAATTGAAATTACTTTGATTGAAAGTTAGTTTAATTGAAATTTGTTTGATTGAGAGTTAGTTTAATTGAAATTACTTTGATTGAGAGTTGGTTTAATTGAAATTTGTTTGATTGAGAGTTGGTTTAATTGAAA
>NW_014037988.1:4035-5727 GCF_001186125.1 Sphaeroforma arctica JP610 | reverse complement strand
AGTTATTATATAGTACTATATATATATACTATATATATATATATATATATATATATATATATATATATATATATACATATATATATATTAAATATACATATATATATATATATATATATATACATATAATTTTACTCTTGATTATGTAGTATCATTGGAAATGCTCTATAACCATTCAGACTCCCGATTGTGTTTGTGCTTTTTCAACTTTCTTTATAACCAACCCAACCTGAGACCGATCTATATATAGCCTGACTCGATCATGTTCTATAAATAACTGTTGTGTAGGTATAATCAAGAATCCAGTGGGCAAGTTCACCCACAGTGCAATAGCCAATACGTCCATGATGGATCGCATCTTCCCCAGTTTTGATCTCAACCGCAAACCGCCGATGGACGACGAGAGTGGCACTAGGTAGGTGAAGGGAGTTGAAGGTATTAGGATAGGTGAAGTTATGTGAATATATTTGGAAATATGGGAAGATATCTGAATATGTTGGGGGGGTGTTTGTAGATATCTGGATGTATTTGGAGATATCTCAATATATACGGAGATATCTGAATATATTTGGGATGCATCTTAATATATTTGGAAATATTTGAATACATTTGGGATCTGAATATATTTTGAGATATTTGAATATATTTGGAGGTATGTGAATATATTTGGAGATGACGGAATATATTCAGAGATATTTGAACACATTTGTGATATTTGAATACATTTGAGATAACTGAATATTTTTGGAGATATTTGAATTTATTTGGAGATATCTCAAAATATATGGAGATTTTTGAATATTTTGGAGATATCTCAATTTATATGGAGATTTTTGAATATATTGGAGATATCCTAATATATTTGGAGATCGTCCAATATAAAGAGATATGGGAAGATAATAGAATATATTGGGAGATATCTGAAGATCTTTAAATATATTTGTTGATATTTGGTGACAAAGATATCTGGAGATAGTTTAAGATGCTTCAATACACCGGGACATATGTAAAGATAATTACAGGTTCCCGACTATACCTTCACCAGTCAGTCTTACATTCACACATACCTGAATCTGTGCCAATCCTCCGCATGCGCATGAACCCACCCATCTACACCCTCCATCCCCTATCGCCATCCACCCTAAAACCCTAAAACCCTAACCACAACCCCCTGCAGCGTGGCCAGGAACACGAGACAAGAAGAGCGGTGGGAGCGGAGACGACAGTCTCAGGTTAAGCAGAAGCCTTACTTTGATTCCGCTCGGGACAACACGTTCACCCTCAACAGCAGCGGATCACAGAGTGCCCTCAATGTGACCAGCCCCAACGCACACCCCATTCCGGGGCCTACCCCACCCATTGGTAAGCGATGGGGGTGGGAGTGTGGGATAGTTATGGGTGTGAGTGTGGATGTGGGTGTGGATGTGGGTGTGTGTGCTTGTCTGTAGCTGGGGTGTGTACTTATGTGGTGGGTAGTTGGATTGCTGGTGCTTTGAGTTTTTGTACATGTATATGTTCATGTACATGTATATGTACATGAATATAGTTTTTTGTACATGTATATGTACATGTATATGTACATGTATATGTACATGTATATGTACATGTATATGTACATGTATATGTACATGTATATGTACATGTATATGTACATGTATATGTATATGTATATATACATGCAAATATATATAC
>NW_014037988.1:0-2872 GCF_001186125.1 Sphaeroforma arctica JP610 | reverse complement strand
TTACACATATTCCCTTGCCTACCACAACCTTTTCAACCACCAAATACACACCGTCCACCTCCCTTACGATACCTACCCACAGGCAACCACACCATGAGCGATATGAAGGCGGCTGCTGCCGCCTTCTACACATCGGCCTTACCATCCATTGCCACTGGCACTGAGCTGTCACAGCAACACACACCGGCGCAACTGAATGCCCAACAACAGATGCACCCAGGTGCATCGGGATCGGGCTACGCCCCGCAGCCGTACCCAGCGCCGAATGCACCTGGACTGAGAACCGGACCGGTCCAAGGACAAGGACAAGACGGGGACAACCCGCTGGGTTTAGGTGCACAGCAGCAGCAGCATCAGCAACAGTTTGTACATACACCCGGGCACTCGAATCACAGTACACCTGGAAATTTTGGACAAGACACGTTTGGGGCAGACTCACAGGCAGACGGAGCGCAGGGGGGAGCCGCTATAGGTAGCCCCTACACACACAACTTGCAGGGCACCCCGCAGCCGAGCATGCACACGCAGCAGATGAGTAGCCTTGCGTATAGCAGAGATAACACGGGGCCTCCTACATCGGTCAGCATAGGAGGGTCACCCGCGGGTCAGGAGGTTGTATCGCCAGTTGTTATGGGCACTCAGGTACGTGAGATGGGTCGCACAGACGGTGCGTGCGTGTGTGTGTGTGTGTATGGTGAACATGGGTGTGATATTAGTGTATGTACTATCTGAGTGATGTGTATGTGTCTTTGAATGCGTGTTTGTAGAGTGTGTGTATGTATGGTGAACATGGGTGTGATATTAGTGTATATGTTTTCGGTGTGAGGTGTATGTGTATTTTTATGTGTGTTTGTGGAGTGTGTGTATGTATGGTGAATATGGGTGTGATATTAGTTTATGTGTTATCGGTGTTAGGTGTATGTGTGTTTGTAGAGTGTGGGTATGTAGTGCCAACGCATATGCATGTGCATGTATATGCGTTTTTACAGAGGGGTGTGTATAGGTAGTCATAGCCTTCTGCACAGATAATATGGGGCCTCCTACAGCACCCAGTACAAGAGGGTATACCGTGGTATAGCCTGTCACGTGTAGGTATGTGTGATGTATTGCATAGGAACTGGATGTGCATATGTGCGGTGGGTGCCCACTTTTTATGTTTTCTGTCCAAATGAGGATGTCGATGTATATATATATATATATATATATATATATTGTATGTGACAAATAGAACATGTCTATGTTCTCATATAGATAAATTGTTTGTCTAAATGAATATGTCTATGTATATATATATATATATATATCGTTTGTCTAAATGAGTAAATAAACATTCACTAGACTTCATTGCATTTGCATGTGTGTGTCTGTTCATAATACTTCATTGTACTTGCATGTGCTTGTATATCTGCTCTGTGTGTGTGTTGTGTGTGTGTTGTGTGGGTGTGTTGACTTGACTTCATTGTACTTGTATGTGCTTGTATATCTGATGTGTGTGTGTGTTGTGTGTGTGTTGACTTGAATTCATTGTTGTGTGTGTTGTGTGTGTATTGACTTGACTTCATTGTACTTGTATGTGTTTGTATATCTGACGTGTGTGTGTGTTGTGTGTGTGTTGACTTGACTTCATTGTTGTGTGTGTTGTGTGCGTGTTGACTTGACTTCATTGATGTGTGTGTTGTGTGTGTGTTGACTTGACTTCATCGTGCTTGCATGTGCTTGTATATTTGCTATGTGTGTGTGTTGTGTGTGTGTTGACTTGACTTCATTGTACTTGTGTGTGCTTGTATATTTGCTTGGCACGCTTTACTGACGACGTACCATGTGGTGATGGTTTAGGGTTTAGGATTTAGGGTTTGAGTTTATAGTTTAGAGTTTAGGGTTCTGTACGTGTACGATGTTCCGGTGTGTACGCGTCCCCGCGTTACTTACTCAGCGGCGCGTATGCGTATCGTTTCCCCCGCGTTTTAATATGCGTGTAAGTGTGTATATCCGCCCGATACGTGGGCAACTACCGTAGACCTACCGCCTTCTCACTTTCCTACTATCCCAATTGTACAGAACATCTCTTCAGGACACCTGGACAATGCAGGCTCTAATGTGGGCGCTCTGAGCGAAGGTGGAGCGGGTAACAACCTTGGCAACAGTAACCATGACAACGAGACAAATAGTAGACGCGCATCGGCAGAGTCTTCCAATACCACTACCCAACCCAAGTATGTATGTCACTAGGTTACCTAACAGTGTGCATGAATGGCAATGAAGCACGTTTCTAAAGTAGTCGCGTACATACAAATAGATATGACTTCATCTCTATAGATATGACTTCATCTCTGGCGATGCAGGTGTAAAAGAAAAGCAACTGACGACGTACCATGTGGTGATGGTTTGGGGGTAAGGGTTTAGGGTTCTGTACGTGTGCGAGGTTCCGGTGTGTACACGTCCCCGCGATACTTACTCAGCGCTTGTGTGTGTGTATGTCTGTACGTACATCTTGTCTATATACTCACGCCCGATTTATCTGTTTATATCCCATCAATCCCTATTTTTCAATAAGTTCTGTTTCACTCTTTAATTATATTTAAAACTAATTTCAAAAATACAACCTCTTTTTAGCGCGACGATGAACCACAACCAGTTCGCAGCCCCGTTGTACCCTGGCTCGGCGTTTCCGACAATCGCGCCGTTGCAAATTATGTCGCAAATAGCCCCCGCGCCGGCCAATGGGAACCCACCAAGTACAATGCAGTACAGTCACATCCAACCCAATCCCAACCAAACCACCGCACAATCTCAATTTACGAAAGCACAATCGTTATCTGAGAATGGCCCAAGCACGGATGGTGGCATGAAAGACATTAAGGGTACGATATAA
>NW_014037989.1:3644-5731 GCF_001186125.1 Sphaeroforma arctica JP610 | reverse complement strand
AGTGTGTGTGTAGTGTGTGTGTGTGTGTGTGTGTGTGTGTGTGTGTGTGTATGTGTGTATAGATTTATATATAATTTGTGAATAAAATGTCATACTAAGGTTCCAAATGAGCGATACAGCCGGGCATGATGTTGACGCCTGAAGACAAACATTACCGTTCGAGACTACGAATGAGCTCGTATGTGCATACCGATTTACGTACATATGTACATGTGCATGCGTGTCTTGTAATGTCGACATACCTTATTCAAACAATGGACAACATGCGCCAACGATACTGAAGGATCCCCCGTTTCAGACACCTAGATAGCAGTAGAAACATCAGGAGAATTAGTGTGGCGCAGCCCATGTGCCATCGAGGTATATGTAACAATGGCCGACATATATTTGTAGCAAATGATACATAGTAGTGTATATATAGTTTATGTAGCAAATGATATATAGGAGTCTACATATAGTTTGTGTAGAAAATGATACATAGTAGTGTACATATAGTATATGTAGCAAATGATATATAGTAGCGTATACATATAGTAGTAGCTAAATTTTATATATATTGCCAATTACATACAGTAACATATATAACGTGAATCTTTCCAAACAAGTTCACCAGAAAAGTTCCCATACACACGAGTAGCCCTACTCCAGCCTAAACCCTCCCCCCCCTTACACCCACAGAATGACCGTATTAACCACGGTGCTTGAATCTATATAGGTGTACCTAACTAGTAGACTATAATATTAGAGCTGGGGGTATACAGATGTGTTAACGCCAGAATTGAATATAGGATTCAGTGACCTGCTGCTGTAGCGCCACAGCGCATAACCAGGGCGTGGTACACATGTGATGAAGCCAAACTTAATACTGCAAATTAGTACACAAATGTGGTAGAACAATTCTTGACAATTGTGTCTATACAACCAACCGCCAGCGAGCAACAGTGTAATACCTACGACGGTGTGTATCCCACAACACACCTGTTACAATACGTTAATTATTCATCACACCGCACACCTGATGGAATACGCAATTGTTCATAATACAACACACCTAATGAAATACGATAATTGATATCATACAACGCACCTGATGGAATACGCAATTGTTCATAATATAACACACCTAATGGAATACGTATTGATAATCATACAACACACCTAATGGAATACGTTAATTGATTATCATACAACACACCTGATGGAATACGTTAATTGCTTATCATACAGCGCACCTGATGGAATACGCAAATGTTCATAATACAACACACCTAATGGAATACGTTAATTGACTATCATACAACACACCTAATGGAATACGTTAATTGATTATCATATAACACATCTGATGGAATACGTTAATTGATTATCATACAACGCACCTGATGGAATACGCAAATGTTCATAATACAACACACCTAATGGAATACGTTAATTAATTATCATACAACACACCTGATGGAATACGTTAATTGATTATCATACAACGCACCTGATGGAATACGCAAATGTTCATAATACAACACACCTAATGGAATACGTTAATTGATTATCATACAACACTCCTGATTGAATACGCAAGTGTTCATAATACAACACACCTAGTGGAATACGATAATTGATTATCATACAACGCACCTGATGGAATACGTTAATTGATTATCATACAACACACCTGATGGAATACATAGTCCCTAAACAACTTGAGCAGATATCGGTCCCCGGTTTCCGACCAGCTCGGGTCCATGGCATACTCAGGCCGCTCATTGACAAACCCTAATTTGGCAATCAGCCGGAAAAGGCGTCCATTCTCCAACTCCTTACTTATTTCAGTCTCTAAGATATCTGTACACGTTTGTTCAGATTCGAGTTCCGTGTAGAAACGCGCGCCAATCATGGGCATGAGATCGTTGACACTTTTCGGCCGATGGAGTGGTTGTTGCGTGCTCAGAAGGTATACTGTATGGGAAGAAAAGCCATTTATAAATTAATATGGAGGTGGATGGGAAGAACAGCCATTTATAAATTAATATGGAGGTGGGTGGGAAGAACAGCCATTTATAAATTAATATGGAGGTGGATGGGAAGAA
>NW_014037989.1:0-2556 GCF_001186125.1 Sphaeroforma arctica JP610 | reverse complement strand
GGAAGAACAGCCATTTATAAATTAATATGGAGGTGGATGGGAAGAACAGCCATTTATAAATTAATATGGAGGTGGATGGGAAGAACAGCCATTTATAAATTAATATGGAGGTGGATGGGAAGAACAGCCATTTACAAATTAATATGGAGGTGGATGGGAAGAACAGCCATTTACAAATTAATATGGAGGTGGATGGGAAGAACAGCCATTTATAAATTAATATGGAGGTGGAAATGTGCTGACTACTACACAAGAGAAATAGCAACTTCTGAATTATGGTGGAATTAAAAATGTGCTCAGAAGATACACTACACAGGAAGAATTATTTTTAGACATCATGACAAGGTGTTCAAACTGTGCTTAGCAATGGAAGATATTAAACTCATAATTCAAAAGGCGATGATGTACATAGTAGATGTACGTCGCGGGAGCAATAGTCATCACTAATGAAATAATGGGGAGATGAAATGGTTTAATCAGGTATATGCGCGGTTATAGTGGCGATCGCACATAAAATGGGGTTCAAAAACGTAACTGAGATTGTTTCACAATATTATTTTTGCAAGGTACTCAATGATTCACCATACTGGAAAGGTACATTGCATGGCTCGATAGGCGACATATCGCATAGCTAAGTTCGCGATCGCTTCTAAATTGCTACTAATTAAGTTGATATAACATAGGTATGAAGCCCAGGCTAAGTGGCAACGGTGCTTGAGATATTGCGGATGGGATTGGGGTGGCGTTTGAGGGTTCGAGTGACCTCAACAAAGGAAATGACGACAACCAAGTTTATGCACGACAACTAAGTTTATGCACGACAATTAGGTTTATGCACCAATCGTTTTGAAAGGGTCACTCCAGCCCTCTCATATGGCGTGTATCTATTTTGATGTCACATACAGAATGACTTCGTGTAGACATCAAGCATTACATACAATACACATAGCACGTGCAGTGTGACAGAAAGGGACATACTCTGATGCTCTCCATTCGGTCCCGCATATACATCGTATTCGTGTAGCAACATACACGGGCAAAGGAGAGAATACCCAAATATTCATACACATACTCGTGTAAATACGCGTATGCGTGAATTTGATCATGTACAGGGATGGGGATGTTAGGTTCTGGGTTTAGAGTTTAGGGTTAAGATGTATATACTTGACAAGCGTACATCCAGGCAAATAGGTGTGATCTAGCTTAGCTACTTCTCGCAACTAGAAAGCGCATCAGGACTCAGAAAAGTACTGTACCCATCAATCGGATCACGAATTCAGGTACAAGTGGATGTATTACAAATGCATGTAACCTGTGGCATTTTGGCACCGACTTCCCGACGCCAATGCCCAAGCGTCAATCTACACTTGTCTAAATGCGATGCCGATCGGAATAATCGCAACTCGACACCACAGATCGTGCTTAACAAAATTGACATATTTAATCACTTTCATACAATACAATGTCCACTCCCCTACTCAAACTAGACAAAAGGAAACAAAGGAATTCAACAAATTTAGATCGGCATTCGCAGTGCAGCCCAACACAAATTGTAGTTCAGAGTGCAAAAGGTGCGATAATTTTAGGAATGAATATGTACATGGCATAGCTGATAACTTGCGGTAAGATAGACATTCACTGTTTAGCGAGTAAGTGTTGACTTACCGATTAGGTTCTTAAGATCATTTGAATAGTTCGCCGTCACATGTTCAAACGCCCGTGTCTGGAAATGGCATACAAGGTGTGAACAAGTTGAGCGGAGAGTGGATGACTGTGTATATGGGTCTAAGATAGTCTGAAGTCCACAATATTAAAATTGCATTTTGATACTTGAACGGAAGCAACGATTTACATTTTGATACAAAAACTGAACTGAAGCATATTAAATACATGAAATCGGCCAGGAGTGGTACTGATCTGGTAATTGCAGCAAACCCAATATACCGAGGCCAAAATTGCAACTGTATCATGCGTCATAAATGCCGATTATCTCACCAACGTTGAAATTCGAGAATAACTATATACCAGGTTTTCTTATTACACATCACAAAATGATACCCATTTCACAGAATCATCGAAGACTGGTAACCAATACATTCCAAATTTCGAAATGTGCATCACAAATGCCAATTATTTCACAAAATTTGTCACAATTAGAGATGGCCACATACCAGATTTTCCTGCTGCACCGCTATTAAAGAACCGCACGCCAACGCCAATACCAGTCGTCCTAGAGCCGCCAAATCTTCTTGCTATAAAATTCAAAGTCAGAGAAGAATTGAACAAGTTAGTAGATCACAACAGGTACGAGCGAGCAATATTCCTATCATTTGACACATAACTACTAAACTCGGATCTCCAGGCTACCTGGCACACAGTTCGAAGTCGGGGAGAAAAGTGCACAAGTTAGTGCAACAGGCACAGAGGGGTGTTTTGAAGTTCGTATTCTCTGCTACGGTAAAGTAATCGTTTGCTAAGAAACTAAGATATATATATATATATATATATATATATAATGTGTGTGTGTGTGTAGTGAGTGTGTGTGTGTGTGTGTGT
>NW_014037990.1:0-5760 GCF_001186125.1 Sphaeroforma arctica JP610 | reverse complement strand
GAGTGGTTTGGTAGCCGCTGAACCCAGGATCTGCTTAAGTCATAATAGAACCCTCCAAAGATTTGTGGGTTAGTGGCATAGCGCCAGATGCGGTCGAGGAACCGTAGCAGCCCTTTCGCTGGTCCATGTAAAGTGAGATACGACCGTAGTAGGTTCTGATGCGCCCGGAATTGGCTTGGAATAGTCGCACGCGGGATTTGTTGCGTAGGTGATACAGTCGATGGCGATATCGGTTATATCCATGGGAGGGGAGGCGTTGGTCCAGAGGCGGCGGCATTGCTGACATTTGTTGGGGCCGACGGATTCGATTTGTGGGAAGTATCTGGAAATCGAGTCCAAAGGTGTGGTCACCACAGATACCGTAGTCCGTCAGCTTATAAGTTTGGAGGGAGGCGGGTGTGGTAGGTCGATGATACGCATATTCTGTACCAGATGAGCCGCCAGCATAGAGGTAGTCCAAGTGCCACGTATTACGCAGAGTAGTCTCAATCGTTTTCATACATGGTCCGTGATTTGTATATGCGTGGCCATACTTTCAGGCTTTGAAGTTGAAATCTCCCCACACGACATTTGGTTGGAATCTGCCAATCTCGGGGGGATTCATGTATTGCCTGACGTCTTTTTCAGTAAGTGATTTGAGTGGAAAATAGAACACGGCCATATGAATGCCAAAGCGCACAAAAAACACCGCGTACGGGGAAGAGTGTTAGTATATGATAGCGTGTGTTCGAACGTATATGATTAAGAAATGTGGTGTTATGCCAGGTTTCAACCACACACATAACATCAACCTGACTTAAAATCGATAAAGCGTTCAAAAACTTATCTGTATGTGCTGCGGTGTCCATGTTGAGTCCTTGTGGGTTGAAGAGCGTCATCCTCATTGGTCCTAACATTGTTCATCATCGGTCAATACTACTGGGCTCTCTTCTTTAACGATGTCAGCCATTTCTATATCATTGCCTGTCGTCGAAGAGTCTGTCGTGGAAAGCTGAGGCTGCGTATTGCTATCCATCGTGTCGGATGATTGTGTTGGGGAGACCGTTGGTATATGAAGTCGTCCGGAATTCACACGCGCTGATTCTTTAGCGTTTGCCAGGATTCGCGGGTTAGGTGAGAATAAGTGTGCATCATGTTTTTCTTGGTATGCCTTTTGGAGACGATCCGCGGTAGATTGGAGGATGCCTGTATTAGTGGAGTTGACAAGTGGGCTCAGTAGTGCATCCATGCTGCGGGCAAGAATTTTTGGCGCTCGTTTATGTTTGCAGCGGGCCTCCCGCTTGGTGCGGAGATAGTGGATTAAAGCTGCTTTCGTAGCGTCGGGATGTTGTTGGGAGCAGGGGTCGATATTTTCATCAAGCTGCCATTTCCACGTAAGTGCTGCATGTCGTTTCACCTGGGCGACAGCGTCGCTAGGAACACAAAGGCGGATGAAACTGGCGGAGCTTCCGCGGCGATTTGACTGATATATCTATTTGGACGGAAGATACCAGAGAAAGTGGTGGCGATTAAGGACTGGTTGGGCATGCCAGTATTTCTCAAATACTGATCGGGATGGGGGCTTGCCGATAGGGAAAATTGCTCGGAAGAAGAGCCATACCGGAGTTATGTCATCCATTTCATGAAGAGTTTTGTCCGGCATCGGGCGGCCCACCACTTTCGTCAAAAGGTGTTCGGGTATAGGCAGCTAGCTATAAAGAGAGAGAACTGTCTTTCCGATTCCTGTGGTTGTAGAAATATCTGGGACCAGTTTCTTTCCTCCCTCGCCCGTGAGGCTAAGGGCCTATGAGGGTCTCGGGGTTTCTTATCTAAAAACTCTAGACCACTTTAATTCAAAATAAAACGCTGCTTTTATGCGATAAATTCAGTTTATTTTTAAAACATAGGCGATTCGGATGTGCTACTTTGGTTTAGGTACCGGTATAACATTCAGTGGATATTTCAGTTTCAACGTAAAAAAACTCCAAAATGTAAAGCAAAGACCTTTTTTTAGAAACAAATTCTTATGACTAGAGCAACTTTATAGCGCTCGAAAAGGAAACTACAAAATAGATTCTAAAATAGTAAATAAATACTAAATTAGACTCCCAAATTTCCAAATTTGAAACTTGAAATTCTTATTTAATTTTGTCCGGTATACCTAAAGTCGGCTTCTATTCAAGAGTACTCACTACTCAGTAGAATAGATTCCTTATTTCTTTTTCACGGATTTGTCTAAAAATTAGATTTTCCACTTTTAGTAGCGACTTTAACCAACCGAAAGCTATTTTAAGAAAATATATAAAATTAAAATTAGTACTCTTTTGACTCCCGGGTATTTATTTATTCTACGTGCGTTGAAAACCAATAGTTACTGTTGCGGGTGGGAATCTGCTGGATCGCTATTTTCTTTTAAAAAATATTTTACTTAAATCGCACGAGTCGGTACTCGGGAGTCGGGAGTCGGCACTTCGGCACGACCACCGTGCCACGACATAACGACAACGTTCGACAACACTCAGTCACTCAATGAACAGTTGAACACAGTGAAAAGTTCAAAACTGATATTTAACTGAAAACTCAACAGTCAACAGAGAATGGGCAAATTTGACGACTAGACACTACGTATCATATGTACATATGTTTTGTTAAAAAAAACATATACATGCATACAATCCCATACATACATAAACAACTGACACTAATTCACAATGTGTTTTTTTTATTAAAATTAAAAAAACAAAACAAATATATTTACTTATTTTGTATAATTGTTTTATAGATTTGAAAATAAAACTATTTTTAAATAAATAAATACATGCCGTAAACTACTAATCTAGATAAATAAATATTTACTTGTATAAAATATGACTGTTGCTCAGGTTATTATTTATTTACCTTTGAATTTTCCGTTCAAGAAAAGGCGATGTTTGTAGTGATGTCAATGTCATTAATAAGTCAGTCCATCAGTAAACTTTATAAATAAAAAACGTGTGTCACTTTGACATTATGTGACTCTGTGACTCTGTGCCTCCCAACACACAACTCACAGAGTCACAGAGTCACACTCTCTGACTCTCACAGTCTCACAGGTGTTTTTGTTTAAAAAACAAAAACAAAATTGATACATTCTCACAACTGCCTATAAACTAAATATTCATCTCCCAAGTCCTATGTAAATACCACGGCCTGTGCCTGAGGGTAGATCACTAGATCAGCCTGTGGAAGTTTGTGGCTGGATCCGGAGTAACGAACTTCCATCGCTATTTTCAATATTGACATACTAATACTATGCAGATCTGGTCTGGTATGCGACAACGCAACGGATTGAAATTGGTATCGTTTATACAAACGACGTATCGCATCGATTCAGTCGTTGTGGTATAAATATTGTTTGTGTTTGAAAACAACGAGTTGCATGTGTTGCGACCCATGTCGTTTACCAGATCAGAATTGTAGATACTAGGTTTTTCATTTTTAGTTGTTTATTGTTTGTGATGCTTTATTAAAATAAAACATAAACAAAAACATTTATGTAAATAGTGAAAGTGCCAAAGTGGAGTCGTGGTCTCGCGTAAAAACGTGGACCGGCCGATTATTATAAATGCAATCCCAGTCAAATCTAATATAAAATCAGATCTACAGTTTAGATAAAACAGCAATTCTACAAAAAAACAAAAGTCGACAGCCGACAGCCCGACAGATTATTGACCTCGCTCGATATTTATACGAGAAGAAATATCTGAAAATAAGAATGTTCTCCAGAATACTATTTTACCTTTGCGTCACCGGTTTGGCAGCCCACGGTAGCAAGGTTCCACTAGTAGATCAGCACGGTGATCGAACTGCAACGCCAATTGTGGGCGAGCCAAATATTAACGAGGCAGACATCACTAAAGACACGGAAACGCCACCGAATGTTACTGTTACTACTGGCGAATTCGGCGTCATCCAGGGACGGTACGCAAAACACACTCTCACCACGTGGGAGGTCAATCACTTGAAACGAACGACAAAGCATTATAACGACGTAAAAGCATCCAGCTGGCCATTCAACACTGGTCCATCGATTGACGAGTATGACGTCTCTATAGGGGACGAAGACGAATGTGTCGTAAGCATTGGTGGTACGGAAGGCAAGTCGGAATGGGCAGGCAACTTAGGAGGCGCCTTTGAATTCCACACGATAGAGTCCGTGATCACAGGCCACTCCAATTTTGTTGATTCGGCGGCATCGTTGCATAACGATGGCTTACAGGACAAAATAAAAAATATCTGTGGGAATCGATTGGTCCTGACGTTCACAGGCCACTCCCGTGGCGGCGCTATCGCGTCCGTGCTTGCGGCCCTCTATTACGAAAGGGATTACGCTGAGTACATCCGATTGGTGACCTGGGGATCCCCGCGCGTTCTGAGCGAGAAAACTGCTAACCGGTACCACTTGGAGTCGCCAGAGTTTTATCAGATTCGAGTCGTGAATGGCGGTGATCCAGTACCGGCAGCGCCTGGAATGTCGATGGGCTTTAGACACTTCGGTACAGCTGTGTGTTTGGATTGTGATGATACTAGTCAGGACGGTGGTGGCTGGGCAAATTTGATATTATATCAGCGTCACGGATTCGCAGAGTATAACACGAAGATTTCTAAAATGTAAACAATCGTCGACGTTTTTGTGATACCCTTAATTGTGCTGCTTGGCCACGATGGGACTAGTCAAATCGGCTGGGCTTCAGCTGTTTCGATGTTGTCGAATCAAATCATTATTATCGTGGGATCGGCCAGGCCATCTCTAACAAAATTCCGCCTACTACTGTTGATGCCAACGTCCTGAACCTAGCTTTATTCAATCCACTGGACTTCCGAGATGAAATTAAATTCGATCTTTCAAGACACAATTCTATACCAATAATTGTCTACAAAATCTCAAACTCAAAAAACAGTCTACGCTCGCGTGATGAAATACCACTTTGCCGTAGCTACGTATGGCCGATTATTACATCACGTTAGACCTGTGACTCTACACGCCCCCAAGCCTTAGGTCCAATAGACTTTTGGCTTCTTTATTTTGTTGCTCGAATCTTATTCTCGTTCTAATACATAACGTTGAAGCACGTCGATCTCGGAATCAACACGTTCACTGTTCTCGTGTGCCTGCAAATCAAAATCTTTCGTAATATATATATATATATATATATATATATATATACATATATATCTATCTATGCATATATATATGTATGTATGTGTTTATATTTTGATATATATACGTATATGTAGATTTAGATATCGATATATATGTATGAGAATGTACATGTACATATATATATATATATATATATAATTTCAATTTGTACTTATAGATTTAGAAATAGATTTATATATATATACATATATATTAATGTATATATATATATACATACACTTATACATATATATGTATATATATGTATATACATATATATACATTCATAAATATATATATATATATATATATATATATAGATGGACATACACATACATTTACATATAGGTATATATCAATATTCACGTATACATATATATACATCCATATATATATATATATATATATATATATATATAAATATATAAATATATATATATATATATATATATATATATATATATATATACATATATATATATATATATATATTATACATATATTTATATATATATACATATACATATATGTACATATATATATATATTCATATATATATATATGAACACACACACACACATATATATATATATATAAAC
>NW_014037991.1:0-5769 GCF_001186125.1 Sphaeroforma arctica JP610 | reverse complement strand
TATTTATATATTTATAAATATATATATATATATATTTATATACTTAGATATAAATATATATATTTTTGTGTGTTTATAAATATATATCTATATACGTTAAATATATGTATGATATATATATATATATATATTTATTTTACGAACACACACACACACACACACACCCACCCACACATATATATATATATATATATATATTTATATATATGTATCTTCTACAATATATTATATGTATATATGTATATATATATATATATATGTTAGATATATATAAATTATTTTATATATTTATGTATGTGTTTATATATATGTATACGTATTGATATATGATATATATATTTACACACACACATATATATATATATATATGTGTGTGTTTGTTTGCATGTGTGTTTGTGTGCGTGTGCTTGTGCGTGTGTGTTATGTGTGTGTTTGTTTAAATTCTGATATACATGCGTTAAGATGTATGAATATATCGTATATTTATGTATGAATTGTTTTCTATTATTGTGTCATGTATTCTAAATCGGTTCAGAGTTGAGCGTATATCTTTACCAGTTCTTTGTATATGTAGGGCAACATTCAGTCATGTGTTGTTGTTTTTTTAGGAGTCTTATTCTGCAAAATTTCCAGCACTTGAGATTGTATACTTTCTTGCCTTAGATACAATTCATTGCGTTTAATTAGTGGTCACCTCTTGCTTAATGCTCACTCACACAGTGTTGCTATCTGCCCCCTATTCCAATACCGCAGATACTTATCACTGGATATCAGAAATAGACATACTTTTTTACTCGGTCGACGAGATTATCAGTTTCGTTCGCGGTCTCAAAGCCACGCCTGGGTGGCGCAAACGACTATTTTCTAACGATTATAACACCCGAGATCATCAGACGCAGAATCTCTGTTCGCGTGTAGAAACCATGGTAGGCGAGTTCCAGTCACACCACTATTCGTTACTGGTATACGTGTTGAACAGGGTTGTGGGTAGTCAACGCGACAAGTACAAGTTCACCGATCTAGTGCATCTGATGGTGGCCCAAGCCACGCGACGGTACAAACAGAATCACATGAGCATTGAGGAGATGCTCACCTTTGCCCACGAAGTGCGTCAGGCCGAAGTGTACAGTGCCGAACTGTCTCATTTCATGCTGAATGTGCTCAACGACATGCTCATCTCCATCGAGGACCGGCACCTGGTGCTGTTGCAGAACCAGTTTAAGAACGGCAAGAGCTATCCCAGTGAGGTGATTGATATGATGTGTATGCGTTTGCTAACGAGCTCGCCCAGCGCCATCACTGGGGCCGATCTAGCCGTACTGTGTATGTCCATACATGACTGGGATGATGTGGGTCAGAAAGTGCTGGTGGATTTGAGTCCGATGGTGTTAAAGAAGGCTCCAAAACTGGGGGGACAGGACGCGGCCAATGTGTTGTATGCGTACGGGCGGCAGGGTGTGTTCCAGGAGGATATATACCGGGAGCTATGCGAGCAACTGTGTGTGGTTGTAGACGATCTGGAGATCCGGCACATGCAGCAGATATCCGACGCCTTCCAGTACTTCAACTACAAACACGACGCGTTGTTGGAGTGCATGGCTAGGCATACGGGGACTATAGTGGAAGCTGGGGCACCCGAAGATTATCCCGAGCAAATTGTGCAGTTGTTTAGGTACACGGTGAACTGTGGGTGTTTTGTGGGGCGTCCCGAACTGTCTTTGCCGGTGGTGCGGTATATGGAGATGGCTGTCGAATCAGCCACTGTTGAGGATTTGTCCCATTTTACGGTGTCATATGGGACAGTTCTGCGGGGGGTTAACGGAATGAATGCGTACAGCGAGGAAATGATGAAGAATATAGGTGAGGCTATACTCAAACTGGACAAGAGTGCTCTGGACCCCAGGGACTCTGCCAACATAGTCTTTGGGCTGGGTATGCTGGCGCCAATGACTACCGGTTCTATTAATAGAGTGAACCAAGCGGCGCGAGACTTTGTACACGTTTTCGAAGATCCCGCTTTCATGCAGGAGCTGAAAGCGGTACCCATGGGCAGATTCATGGCCGGGTTTGGCGCCATCAACTTCCCCTTTCGCGTGACGTCTCTGAACAACTGCGGCGATGTCATCCTCGATAATGCCATACAAACCTTCACGCGCCACCACTTGTATCAAGCATCTACAGAAAACCTGTCCTTGTTTCTGGGGGGGCTGGCCAACTACGGCTATGTCGGCTTCCTCGAACGCGAAACGGTGATGGACAGGATAAGAAAATTCCACACCCAAGATACCTACCAGGACATAAACAAAGGGTCTCAGTCATCCAACCAGGATCTCTTTGCCCTCACCCCCTCCAGAGCAGTAGCTCTGCTCTCGGCAGTGTGTAAGCTGAGGTTACTCGCCACACAGGATCATGACACCATAGAACTGAAGGAGGCCCAGAGGAAAGCGGTCGTTGTGTTGAATGCTGCGTTGCTAAGTAGTACCGAGCTCTCAATGGGTGATGTAGCGTCGTATGCCGAGGCTGTGGGGATGTTAGCCATCAACCACCCGGAGAATACATCGCATGCCGGTGCGGTGAAGTCTGCTTGGGAGCGTGTGATCATGCCCAAACTCCGAGCGCACACGCGGGACGGGACATGTACACCCCTGAGCGCAACGGAGAATAGGCAGTTGTGGGATGGGTATCTGGCGCTGAAACACCTATATCCGGACGCCGTGAAACGCTTTCAGACAGACGATACGGAGGTGGTGAAGGGTTTGAAGTATACGCGCACCGATGAGGATGTCTTCCAGCAGGGTCTGGGTTGGAATGAGGCCAGTCGCGGGACTACCACCAATGTACTGAACAAGTTCTTGATGTACATTGCGGAGGCGTTGCGCCAGGATGGGTACGGTGTGGTAGACACGTACACACCCTATGTACACGAGCGAACGGGTTATACGCTTAATGCTACCCTGCTGGTGGACCCCAGTAGTGTACCTACCGGAGATACGGCGTCGACAAACGGCAAGTCGCGTACGCGGGGAAAGCTGAAGCCTGTGCTGGTATATATTATCATGCAACCAGACACCGCGTATATACAGGCGAACGAAGTAGTGACTCAGCGCGAGCCTAGCACACGCATGATTGGTGGCGTGACGAGTATGAGAGGCAGTCGTGAGGCAACGGAAGTGAAGATGAGTGTAGAGCCCAATGGCACGGTGCTGATGCGGGATCGGTTGCTAGGTTACAACGGAGTGTGCGTGTTGGGCTTGAATATGCGCGATCTCAATGAATTAAGACAGGTTCAACGTGTTGAATTTGCTACGAAACTGATTAAGGTGATGGTGGACGCTGAAGCTGCTGCGTGAGCGAGGAGATTGCTGAATAAAATGGACGATGTCTAAGCTACACTACGCAAATTGAGATGTGGGTGTATACTTCCGAGTACTGATGATACCATGCTGCTATATTTAACATGCGTTAAAATGTAGGAAGGGTGTGAATCCACGAAACCCCTGGGTTTACCATTCGCCCTCCAGATATCTTAGCCCGATATCGCAGCAGTCTAACTGCCTGTCAAACCCGTCTCGTAGATGAGTGTGTATGAATGGATTTTAGATGGACAAAAAGTCAACAAGCTTGATATAAGATAGTTGTTTTGGGAGTGATGTACCCCAAATGATCGATACATTGACCTGCAATGTAAGCACAATCCCGTTGGGAATGAAAACAAACACATCCGCGTGTCATATACAGGTGCATATTCACGAGTACATGTGTGCAATAAACTTGTGGAGAAACGTGAGTTATTGAGTACAAAAGAACGGATGTCACTTGACTTTCTGCCTTCAAATTTCATTTTTATCAAGTTGTTATTGTAGATTGTAGAGGAATTCTATAAAAGCCTAATATATCCACAGCGTTCTAATATTGCTGTGTAATTGCGTTTACTTGGGCATTATCAACAGCCAGGAAACATCAGTCTAGCTACTGGGAACGGAAGATGCAAATTGAAGTATCTGATGATTCATATTATAGTATGTTTCTTTACTCACTCTTAGAAGTGCCTTTAGTTCCATGTCAGCATACTCGTTTTCAGAAAACTAAGTCGAATTCGGTCCCAATAGCACGAAAATCCGATGCAACACAACTTCTCTCCACCTACGCGACCGTATAAATTCGGCCAAACTCGACCCACCACAGATACTTCATAAATGTATTGAGCTCTCGACTCCCCGTCTAGACGGCATAGTCAAAGCAATTATAAGTACAGACACGGTCTCAAGGGCTACAACTGAAGGTGTTTCCCGGTAATTTATATCACTGAATCATTCGGTAGGCGTCAACAGACAGAGAATAACTTGGTATTATCAAGTCCTGCTATAGGTTACGTCCCTTGTACTTAGCGATGCCCTACTTCGCGAATGTATGTGTATATATGTGATATCCTACATAAATACATGAATATATACATGTACTCGTATTTTATCTCATTATACTTCCAACATTTCTTTTAATAGGTCATTGATAACTATATTTGGAATACTTCTTGTCAGATATCGAACCAAACGTATACGACACGGGAGTTACGGGACCTGTGTTGTTTTAAAATATCAACGGCTGTCAACCACTATATATTGCAGCACATACATATTCACATTTTTGGGGTGCTCCGCTACTGGAGACCCTTTTTCCCAGGCTTTTTTTCCCATAAAAATCTCTAAATTTTTACTCCTGCGTATTCTGAGAGAGAGAGGAGATCTTGACCGTATAAGCGGAGCATCCACCAGTGATCCTGATCACAACAGTACCGAGTATTTACATCGACAAACAACACGTAAATAATTCTATTGAAAAAAATACCATGAAAAAAACACCTGTATATTCATAGCCTCCTAAATAGAACAATTGCATATCATAAAGGCTATGTGTGTAGGAGCATACGTACGTCCGTTTGTCCCTATGTACATGATACATAGTTGTATACATACGTCCGTTGGTAAATGATAACATATTAGTTGGTATATTAAATATTTACATGGTGATGATTAGTAGTACGCGGCTATACAGATAAATACTAATTGATAATCAGATACTATCCAGTACGTCTGATACATATTGTTCACATACAGTTTTGTCTACATCATATACATGTTTATGACACAATGGGTAAGCCCGGACAATTAACACAACAGCCTGGCCACGTGGTGATAGATGTGGGCTTTGGTGGGGACGAAGTAGAAGGTGGCGATACACCCATACATGCACAATCGTATACAGACGCTATGCTCCACAGAAGAAACGGTAGAAACCAAATTTCACGTGCAGGTAAACCAGGGACCAATACCGATTTTCTGAGCACATACAGACCCACTATAAATAGGCGGAATACCATCATAGCCCAACCACACACTCACACTCATACACATGCACAGTCATCCTCACAAACGGGTGCGAATGATAGTAATGGGCTGAAGGAAGGCGTGTTTGTTAGACCACCCAGGCCTGCATACTTAGCTGACTATAGGCAGAGATCAACTAGGAATAGAACGAATGGCTGGGCTCTATCGGTCAAACAGAAGCTTCAGGCTATGGGGCAATTACCTGCAGTGAGCTCAACGAACGGCTACGAGAGCGACGATGCAATTAACAGGTTCGTTTGAAATACTGTAGTTTGTTGATGTGCTATAGTTGAATCATATATATATATATATAATCATATAATCAAATTAATTATTTTTTATGTTATATATATATATATATATATATATATATGCATATATACTA
>NW_014037992.1:0-5771 GCF_001186125.1 Sphaeroforma arctica JP610 | reverse complement strand
TGTGTTCCAAGGTGCGTCTGCAAGTGTCGGCGTGATAAGCTCACCATTTATACGGAGGGTTGGTGCCGCGTGTCGCAAGTCGATAGATCGCACTCGGGGTTTAATGACACCCTGTTCGAGGCCAGATTTGCGTCCCCACGCATCAATGTCATCTAAGAAGGGCTGGAGCGAAACCGATCGAAAGGATTGGATCCGTGTGTCATCGATAAATAAATAAGAGCGGAGGAGCTTGGGCCGAAATTGTGCTAGCGTGACAGCTAAGGAATCCACGTAGATAATAAAGAGCTGGGAGCCGACGATTGAGCCTTGTAGGATGCCATTCGTTCTATGGAATAGAGACGAGAGCGTGCCGCGGTATGTCACTCGGGTAGGGACCCTCTCAAACAGCGCGCGGAGGCAGTTGATCCAGTTTTCGGGCATTAGCGTGGGAGAGCGACCTTGTCGTATGTCTTGGTTATGTCCAGACAGACGTCGTTGCACTCCTCTTCTGACTGTGTCTCAGATTCCATGGCGGCAAGTGCTTGGGTATGACAGGAGTACCGTTATTTGAAGCCAGCTTGGGTAGCATGGGTAGCAGAGCCGGGGTGGCTCGTAATTAGATTAAGAAAGCACTTTTCAAAGATGCGTCTGAGTATTTGCGTAAGCGTGATGGGACGAAAGTCGGCGGGGGAGGTGATATCTGCATCGAATTTCTTTGGGTGCGCTGTCAGGAGGCTGCAGTGCAGGGCTGCGGGGAAGGTACCCGCCTTCAGTAGCTCAGTGAATGCTTCGGCAAGGAGTCTAATCAGTGGGCTATTGGCGTCGGGGCGTCCTAATATCCGGCGTTCGGTAGAGGGCTATACTGCGGCCTTCAGGAGGAGGATGTGGATCCCGTCGGGGCCAGGTCCCTTATTGGGATAGCGTAGTATTGCCTCCATTACATCGTTGGGGCGTATGATGGAAGTGACATCAGGAGAGGATTCGGTATCCGGTGGAACCACGTACGGGTTTGTAGAGTTGAATAGGGCCTCAAAGTAGCCAGCGAGGGTAGCGCCTGTGTCATCGGTACTCGGTATGCAGGGTTGGCGCGGAGACCGTCGTTGGTACGCAATATGTTTTTGAACATTTGAGCATTGCTTTGGGCGGTCAGACGTGGGCGGAACGAGTGGTCTGGCAGCCGCTGAACCCAAGGTCTGTTTAAGTCATAATAGAACCCTCCAAAGATTTGTGGGTTAGTGGCATAGCGCCAGATGCGGTCGAGGATTTGTAGCAGCCTGGAGATCGAGTCCAAAGGTGTGGTCACCACAGATACCGTAGTCCGTCAGCTTATTAGTTTGGAGAGAGGCGGGGGTGGTAGGTCGATGATACATATGTTCAGTACCAGTTGAGCCGCCAGCATAGAGATAGTCCAAGTGCCACGTATTACGCAGAGTAGTCTCAATCGTTTTCATACATAGTCTGTGATTTGTAGATGCGTGGCCATACTTTCGGGCTTTGAAGTTGAAATCTCCCCACACGACATCTGGTTGGAAACCGCCAATCTCGGGGGGATTCATGTATCGCCTGACGTCTTCTTCAGTAAGCGATTTGAGTGGAAAGTAGAACACGGCCATATAAACGCCAAAGAACACAAAGCACACCGCGTACGGTGAAGAGTGTACAAGTTGAAAATTCGATGGGTGGTGTTTGGAAAAAATACCAATACCACAGTGTGAATGGTGTAAGATACTATGCCGTGTAGTGTGATGTAGTATATGATAGCGTGTGTTCGAGCGTATATGATTAAGAAATGTGGTGTTATGCCAGGTTTCAACCACACACATAACATCAACCTGACTTAAAATCGATATAACGTTCAAACACGTATCTGTATGTGCTGCGTTGTCCATGTTGAGTCCTTGTGGGTTGAAGAACGCCATCCTCATTGGTCCTAGCATTGTTCATCATCGGTCAATACTACTGGGCGCTCCTCTTTGACGATGTCAGCCATTTATATATCATTGCCTGTCGTCGAAGAGTCCGTCGTGGAAAGCTGAGGCTGCGTATTGCTATCCATTGTGTCGGATGATTGTGTCTGGGAGACCGTTGGTATTTGAAGTCGTCCGGGTTCCACACGCGCTGATTCTTTAGCGTTTACCGGGATTTGCGGGTTAAGTGAGAAGAGGGTTGCATCATGCTTTGCTTGGTAAGCCTTCTGGAGACGGTCCGCGGTAGATTGGAGGATGTCTGCGTTAGTGGATTTGACAAGTGGGCGCAGTAGTGCATCCATGCTGCGGGCAAGAATTTTTGGCGCTCTTTAATGTGTGCAGCGGGCCTCCCGCTTGGTGCGGAGATAGTGAATTAAAGCTGCTTTCGTAGCGTCGGGATGTTGTTGGGAGCGGAGGTCGATGTTTTCATCAAGCTGTCATTTCCACGTAAGTGCTGCATGTCGTTTCACCTGGGCGACAGAGTCGCTAGGAACACAAAGGCGGATGAAACTGGTGGAGCTTCCGCGGCGATTTGGTTGAGATACCGATTTAGACGGAAGATACCAGAGAAAGTGGTGGCGATTGAGGGTTGGTTGGCTGGGAGGCTCACTGCTGCTATTGGGCGCCTGTGACCGCGGTCTTTTTGCAGGCAGAGCAGGCGAGCTTGTGGAGCCAAATCGAAAAGTGTCGGGTGTGTCTTCATCTATAGGTGCACGGGTTTGGTATTTAAGGTCCCGGAGTTCGGATTCAAGGTTGGTTGTTTTTGCACAGAGGTTAGTGAGCATTTGGTGTATGGCTGATTTCCTATTCGGGATTTTTAGAGCCGGTCCCAAAATTTGATTGATTGGCCTGTAGAGTACTGACCTGGGCAGAGAGGTTTGTGATAGATTTTTGTATGTCCAATTTCCATTGGTCATTGGGTAGGAGTCGTTGGGGGCGAACGTCTCAATTGGGGATTCGGACTGGCCCAACATTTTTCGCGGATGTGGGACTGTGGGACTGTGGGACTGTGGGTCCCCAGACTCCCTACTGGATAATAATTTTTTTTTAATACCATAAAACTTCAAATGAACCTAAAAAAACAACTGATCCTATGTATCCTGACCATACCGGGTATCGGAGCTTCAATACGGAATCCACAATATACTTCCGAGAAATTTGAACGAGAGTAGTACTATTCGCTTGGAGTGTGTGGGTGTTTTAAAATATCATGAATTTCTATACATAATAGATTTATCACATATGATCCCTCACACGCTGGGATACAAGCCAATTTATTAAAAATTTCCATTTTTTTAATACTATTTGTCCTGTATATTTAGCAGATCGGTGTGACGGTAAGCTAGGTATGTGTTTCTAGTATTGTAGAGTACTTCGTAAATGTGACCAGGTTATAAACTATATTTGACTGAATTATCTTTTATTAAACACTCTCGGTAACAATGCAACTATGTATGCCGCAGTTTCTCGATGGACGCATCCAAAGCATGTTTTCTGTGTATGCATTGCACCAATAAGTAGGAATAAATAAATGAGTTTCTGAACACTTCTGACAAGGGTATTGGTACTAATCGCGTAGCGTATATTATTATTCTATATCACCGCAAGTTCCTATAACGGACTTGCTATTTTAATTTTCATGAATGCTTGAATACACAGCCATGACTTATAAACTATGCATCGAAACCACACAATCATAATTGAAGCACATCACGCAAACAAACAGCGAATTGTTGATAATACAGTGCTGGTAGAAATGTGTCTACTTTGAAGTACATTAGGTAAATGACTAAAACAAACCTAGTACTAGATTAATTGGTTCAGTCACCATACTAGGTTGATTGGTTAAGCCATTTAATTATCATACTACAACTTTAGTAAACATATGTATTTACCTAGTAACG
This sequence comes from Sphaeroforma arctica JP610, assembly GCF_001186125.1. Lineage (NCBI taxonomy): Eukaryota > Ichthyosporea > Ichthyophonida > Sphaeroforma > Sphaeroforma arctica. Next base: position 1,921 of record NW_014037992.1, on the reverse strand, counting down.
CATGCAATATACCTTTTCAACACTTTAAAATAGACGTGGACTCAATTCTATTCGAAGTGTTGACACACAACGCAAAAATTTATATCCCAAAACAAATCTGCTATCAGTATTAGTCAAGCGAGAATACAGTTATGCTGTAATGCTTGCGAACAGCTCAGTGGGAGAGTCGTTGCAACTTAATACACAGTAGCACTACCTTGTAATCATTGTAGGTTACATGATAAAGCCATGTAGCCACGAATCACCAGCATCCTGACCCACACGAGTTGGCCTGCTTATCGAGTCTATGGACTTCAGATGTACTAATTTATAAACATCAATCGTATGTTCCAGAGACTACCAATACCCTGGTCTAATATCTCATTTGTCTCCACCATGAGTATTTTTACCCAGGACTGATGTTATACCTGATGGATCAGTTGCTTCGCTCTTCCGGTCACTCCATTGTTTGATCGAAATCAAAGTCTCCCATTCTAATGTGCCGATATTGGGCGGTCGGTGCTAACGAATATGAAATAGCAATCACAGGCGTCAAGATGTGTTCAAAAGCATTGTATTTTAAAATAGTCAAATGTACAGCAAAAAAAAATAAAGGATTGAAACAGCTGATCGCGAAGTTGAAACAGTTGATCGCGAATTACATCTATTCGAAGCATACGAGCTTCTCAGAAGTTCCAAAAAGCCACGAGATAGTACGTCAATAGTACGTCAATACGGAATAGATTTGAGCATCAACTGTGCTAGCAAAAATTATCAACAAGTAGTGAAATTGAAAAAGCAATTTCGACACTCAGTTGCAGAAAATGGCGTCATTATATGCAATGACGGACTTCAATAATGTAAGGGGATACACGGTCTATAAATCCGACATTAGAAATTCATGCTTAGGATATTTGGCATGAAGGATTCCTCTTGTGAGACCTCGAATTATCATATTGTGCTACACTGTGAGGGTGTTGACTAGTACACTAAGACTAAGTAAGCACACCCTCCCCCCCGGGTGCTAATTCTACCCCGGTTACTTCTGCATGATATACGTGTAAATTTTAGGTTTTCACGTTTACGTTCTACAGTTTAGAAACACGTGCTAAATCTACCCAGTTTACTTCTACGTGATATGTATGTATTCTTTTAAATCACAAGGATTCGTAAGTTCATGTACATACGTGCATAATATAGTGCATGCGCGACCCTACGTACATATTAAATAACAAGGAAATAGACAAATCCACTTTTATTTGTTCGGTATACAATACATATGATGACTCATAACACCTACTGGCTCATTCCCTCCGAGGTAGTATAAATTTCGAGTTATTTACCCTTCGAGGTAGTCGTTGTTTTTTAGTTTGCACAATAGGAGAAATCAATTTCTACCGCGAGTATTGCTTGTGCAAAAAAAACTAGAGACTAGAGCTATTTCAAACCAAGCCATTGAATGAGCACATGTGTAATACTTAGATAACAAATTGAAGTGTTCAAGAGGGAATGACAAAAAGTTCAAATAAAGGCCGCTCTATGGCTTGGAATATACTTATATTTTAATGTGATTTCATGCGGTGTTGTTACTGTATAGCATGCTTAGGTTTGACACGATTAGTTGGGGGTTGTGCCTGCTATCGACCAAGAATAAGTTATAATCGTTGAGAAACACGATATCTCACCGTAGAACCGATGGGACCGGCGGCTCCACATCGAGTATCAGAGAACGATACTCACACTAAGTATTCATCATTATCATTTTCTGACTCACAGCCACATGTTGAAATTGAGAGGGCAAAGGCATCAAAATGTCCGCAGCATTTCCGCATTTCAACCTATAGGCTATCAGTAGATAGACAGTTTGCAATCACTACTTCGCCTTGAGCAAGAACTACAGCTCAAACTTCGATCAGTCGCAATATGCGATTTTAAAGAGAGA
>NW_014037993.1:3716-5787 GCF_001186125.1 Sphaeroforma arctica JP610 | reverse complement strand
ATATATACCACACACACACATATATATATATATACTGCGTAATTCGGCACAATGGGTTTCATCCAATTGACACTATTAGCAATGATCCTGATTAGACGTCAAGAAAATGTTGAGCAGAGTCGACAATGGAGTATTTAGATGCTTTGAAACTATCGACGGCACAGAATAATATAACAAAAACAAAAACCCTATGTTCTCACAGGAAGCCATATTAGGTAATAGAAGGATAGTCAACATAAATAGTACTCAGATCTCAACTCTCCCAAGAGCTTTCATTTCATCACACGTGCAGCAAGTTGATGTCAGCTTGAGTTGGAAGGTACTTACCCCACTCCACCACGCATAAACTATTGTGCTGTACACTGTACATCTGTTTTTATTCCCAATGTTGGTTCCATTATCCATAGCGATATATCTGATAGCGGCTTTAGGCAGACAAATATATATATATTTATTATGTACATATGTACATAATGCAGTGCCTGATCAGCGGGAGAGAGAGAGAGAGAGAGCGAACAGCCAGAGATAATTACGATGATGGGTATAAGGAATGCTGATTGTTCAATTTATGGTATTTACAAACTTAAATGATGACTGTTCGCAATTTCGCCAGTGAACTCAGGCCTCAGAGGTCACCTTGACACCTTCAGACGGTTTCGGAGAGAAGTTGAAATTATTATTTTTTTGGCGGGAAACATCAATGGCCCTTTTAGCACTTGGTCTGGTAGTCGCGTACCACAGCGGCTCTACAATAATTCCAATATTTTAGGGGCGCCGTAGGGTAGGATGTACAATAATAACCTCTTGATAAAATTGAAACATGTAGTTGAATTTGCCGATAAACTTGGTTGGCTCGTGACTTTAAATAAACACCGCCTTATCCGGCTATCCCTGCACTACTACATACGTCCTTGTGATAACTAGGTGCTGATTATTTGTGTATGGATTCGGGCGAGAAGTACTCATATGGATTCAGGTTTATGCTGGTACTGTATCGCATAGTTGCATACAGTTGTGCTGCTGAAATAAATCGCCAGTGTACGGGTGTAGGGTCGATATTGATACGTGAGTAACCTTAGGAGAGTTCCTGTACATACTATGTACCTGAGTGCAAGTAGTCCACATTCACAACACCAAGTTTATAGTACATAATTTAAGAATCGGGATTACTACAAATACGTCTATACTTCTGGATTCGATCTGGAATACGAAATATAGTCTGCGTTGAAGATGAGGATGAGAGGGGATCACGTGGACACACAAAAGGTATGTCTCTGCTCACAGTGTGACCTCGCATGTCCTATGTGCACCTGTACGTATGTATATACGCTAATATCTATGTATTAGCCTGTGTATATAACCGTGATACTGCCAAGAAAATAGATGGACATCCACCAAGCGAATAGACAGGCATTCCATCACACATGGTTTTTGACTAATAGTATGATGGTTCAAATCGTGGTTGTTAATAACTGATCTAACGGAGGCTTAGTAGAGCAGTTCTTGCAAGCAATATCAAGGCACGCTCTCTGTGTATTTGTATCTGTGTATATACACTCCTGATTGTATACAAGCTTGTGTGTCGAACCATTATACTAGCGATAAGTGAATCGCATCAATTCGATGGTACTATAATTGTACAGCTTCAATAGACGTGACCGGTTAAGTTCATTCAAAGGGTCAACCAGTGCGCAATAAGCGTACTGATGTTGTATAAACCGCTATCATATACTAGCATGCTTGTAAACTGATTAGATCAGAATTGATGATTTATAAACCGCTACCATATACTAGCATACTTGCAAACTGATTAGATAGTATTGCTGTTTATAAACCGCTACCATATACTAGCATACTTGCAAACTGATTAGATAGTATTGCTGTTTATAAACCGCTACCATATACGAGCATACTTGCAAACTGATTAGATAGTATTGCTGTTTATAAACCGCTACCATATACTAGCATACTTGTAGAAGGATTGGATCAGTATTGCTGTTTTATAAACCGCTACGTTATACTAGCACACTTGTGAGGATTAGATCAGTTTTGCTGTTTTATATACCGTACC
>NW_014037993.1:0-2304 GCF_001186125.1 Sphaeroforma arctica JP610 | reverse complement strand
CCGCTACCTTATACTAGCATACTTGTAGAAGGATTAGATCAGTATTGCTGTTTTATAAACCGCTACCTTATACTAGCATTTGCTGTTTTATAAACCGCTAGCTTATACTAGCATACTTGTAGAAGGATTAGATCAGTATTGCTGTTTTATAAACCGCTACCTTGTACTAGCATACTTGTAGAAGGATTAGATCAGTATTGCTGTTTTATATACTGCTACCTCATACTAGTATACCTGAAGAAGGATTAGATCAGTATTGCTGTTTTATAAACTGATACCATTCATTAGTATACTTGTAGAAAAATTAGATCTAGACATTCACTTACCAGAATACCGTGGAGGTGGCTGTGGTTTACTTTGTACCGGTACGTTCGTTTGAGGTGTTTCGAATCGTTCGATTCTACTATACTGTGGTAACAAACTTTACAGACCACTTGCCCGATAATGTTGCATTGAAACATCACATACGATGCTTCATTCTCCTGTACTTTATTTAATAAAGTCGACACATAAGAACAATCTCTCTTAAGTACAACTCTTATGACGGCCTTCAGCTTCTCACCACAGAGCGACAATTACAAGTGTGTGTTCCAAAGTGGAGATATTGTTTAGCTTATCGCCTGCTCTTGTATCGCAATCGGATGTCCTTGCGCACGCCCATAGGCCCTTCTCCTATCAGAACTATACCCATAGGCCCTTCTCCTATCAGAACCACACCCATAGGCCCTTCTCCTATCAGTACTATACCCATAGACTCTTTTCCTATCAGAACTATACCCATAGGCTCCTCTCCTATCAGAACTATACCCATAGGCCCTTCTCCTATCAGAACTATACCCATAGGCTCTTCTCCTATCAGAACTATACCCATAGGCTCCTCTCCTATCAGAACTATACCCATAGGCCCTTCTCCTATCAGAACTATACCCATAGGCTCTTCTCCTATCAGAACTATACCCACAGACTCTTCTCCTATCAGAGCTAGAAGTGTGTGTGGTCTACTACACAATGTTATCGAGATCTCGTACCAACATTCATTACTTAGGACTCTCTCATGCTCGATATGATTGTGGCTTATTATTGTCTCTATAGCTTTGTCGAGCATAACCAGTGTGTGCACGCTCGAGTTCTGCGGCAGACATAACGCGTTCGTGGACTGTTTCTGAAGTATCGGCGAACGTAGTAGCTATAAGTACGCATGTGGTTACAACGTATTGCAGTGACACTCGAACCAACAAGACGCAAAGAGTGCGCCGAATTTGGACAGACGTGCGCAGGTAACTACCTGACTGGCACATACACACATGATTCGGACTATCTTGGATCGCTCGCTACTCGCTACGTTAATATATGCATAGTATTGGCATTAGAAACCCTAAAAAAATTAAAGGAATGTAGCCTAATTTGTACATCTTTTGTGGGGAAGTCTATCTTTTTTGTATTGAACGTACGAGTATCCTGATATTACATAATGAATCCGCCGTCTTACTTGATATACTAAATTTGGTTGCGTTTGCGCGGGCAGACCCAAAGTGCCAGTGATATCCTACGGAACTCGATCAACAATGCACAACGAACACTGCATCACAGCAAAGTAGGCAAGGTATGTGCACCACAAACACTGCGAATGTTTGGTATTCTAACTGTCTTAACTATGCTGAAGGTGTGTATTGTTTATTTCAAGTATTTTGACTATGCTGAAGGTATGTATTGTTTATTTTAACTATTTCACTATGTGGAAGATATACATTGTTCATTTTAACTATTTCACTATGTGGAAGATACACATTGTTTATTTTAACTATTGTAACTGTGCTGAAGGCATATTTATAACTTCTACCGACTGTGCGAATTCACTTTGTGCACAAGATAGTGGTGTAGATCAGTGCGTGTTAGTATTGTGTGTATAACAAAGTGCCCCCGCCTATGAGAGTCCGCTGTAAAATTGGCACATCCCGAGGAATTGTTATCATAGCACGAGAATATGTATTCTGACTTCATTTTACTTACAAGTCATGGAGTCCTTTGTTTTAAAGTCATGGAGTCCTTTGTTTTAAAGTCATGGAGTCCGTATGTTAGCACTTCTCATAGGCTCTCACCAGCAGCTTGCGGAAAGGTGTTATAGCTGCGCACGTGCACATCGTATTCTCACCATATAAGGTGCTGATTTGCACGATACCACAAAATGCGCACACGCAGCTCAATCTACGCAAAGGTTTGTATATATATATATATATATGTATGTATGTTTATATATATATATATATATATATGTGTGTGTGTGTGTGTGTGTGTGTGTCTGTA
>NW_014037994.1:0-5787 GCF_001186125.1 Sphaeroforma arctica JP610 | reverse complement strand
GTGTGTGTGTCTGTGTCTGTGTCTGTGTCAGTGTCAGTGTCAGTGTCTGTGTCTGTATCTGTCTGTGTCTGTGTCTGTCTGTGTTTGTGTCTGTGTATGTGTATGTGGGTGTGGGTGTGGGTGTGTGTGGCTGTATGTGTGTGTAGGTCTGTGTGGGTCTGTGTCTGTTTATATATGTATATTCGTATATCCATCTACGTATTTAGTTTACTTTGGTGGAATATTTCTGGATGTTATTGTACTGGTATGTGCGCGAATTGGCAATCCTCCGGAGCTAAGGGTTTTTGTGGGACGCAAGGAAGTTTCGTGATATCAGAGACAAGCTCACAGGCGGTATCATTTTGTATTTACTTTGCCGAAGCGTTTACAACTCTACTACCGATCTAAATATGCATGATATATTTGACAGCGATGAATTTGCAGAAGGTGTTAGACTTATGTTGCTACAATGAAGAATGGTGTGGATATAAAGATGCGTGTTAGGGAATCATACATGGTCACAAACACCAGCAGCACCGACAATCTGTTCCGAAAAACGTTAGCACGCAAATTTGAACAACTTCAGGTGTTGCGGAGGAAAATGTAACGTACGGTGATCCGAGGTGACATCAGTACAGTGGCGGCGAGAGATCAGCAGAAATGGAAACGAAGAAAGGAAATATTAGTAATGAAAGGTAGCAAGATTACCCCCGAGCCAACAGATGCTAATCTTAATATATAAACAACAGATGCTAATCTTAATATATAAACAACAGATAACACTTTGCTAGATCCAAATTGAGTGTACATTGCGTAACTGTGGTAATGTATAATTTCAATAAGGCGTGTCCCTTATGCTTGCAATCTATCTATTCCCAGATACGGCTAAATTTTTGTTCGCCTATATATCGTTGGGCCTTGAAGCATGTTAAAGTGTGTATCTACATGGCTTGATGCATATAAGAAGCCGAGTACAGGGGTAATTGGTTGTGATCCTATGGATGCTAATGTCTCATCGTATCACGCGATCCCCCGTTGCCTCAAACTTACACAGAAAAAATCATATCGGATGTTGAATGCTTTCTAGAGACCTAAAGTTATAGTGATCCATGTAGACACCCGGGTTTTCTATAGTCCAACAGTTCAAGAATAGCCACTGCAGCTGCACAAAATACAAGTCAACACATGTGCACATCACATAAGTGGCCGTATATGTGCTAATGGTTTTTTACATAGCCTTCCAAATCAAACAATATTCACCTCAAATATCTTTGTTCCAAGTTACATTATATATATAAAAATATTAAATCGATACCGTTGTGTATCACAATACTACGATTCTCTTGCCGGCAGAAAGTAGTCCTGGAGCGGTAACTCGCCTATGCCGAACGAAAAAAAGGTCCTAGCGGTGTTTCTGAACATGTGTAACAATCTCGGTTACTGTATTTTTCATGGGTTGCCAAATTTGATCATATCGTCGATGTATAACTGCAGATTGAACACAATCTACGATTTCGTGCTACATACAACGGTGATCAGTTTACCAATACAGGATGAACGGATGTAAATGATTTACCTGTATCTGATATTTATACACTGATCTCTGATTCTAAAATGCTCCATTGCAATAACTGTCTGTGGGTAAAGCTCAGCATTTGATGTGAAGAGTATACGTTGATTTTGAGTATATTTCTGTCATTTATTATGCCGGTCCCTCCCCAGGTGTATTTTTACTCACTGGTATATCTGGCGCAGGAAACGGATTGCCATCTCGCGAAAACAATACAATACCTTCGTGTTTCTTCAATACTTCTGCAATCCGTGAATCTAAAGTTGAGGCATCACAAAGAGATAGTTGGTCCACCACATCATACATGTTTCTCTGCAACATTTTGATATCTTCCAATTTCTGTTGGAACGTTTCCACCGAACAAAAAAACGATGAGCTTTGTTTCGATATCCTCGATTGCCTATTCAATACACGCGATTGTATGTTCACCCCCTTTTGCAAGGCCAAAGTTGTCAGTGCTTCTAAGTGTCGCACACGGATCAGCCCATCGACCAAGTTCATCGATAGCCGTGGCATAGGCCGTGTTACACGTGACATAACTGGCCGCTCTGTCGACAGCTGCTCCACATAGAACCCAATGATCTTGTACAACAGTATCCGGGCCATTTGCAGATGGAGTGAATTCAAATTAGTAGTGTCAGCCTCTATAGGCGAGGACTGCAGCAGTTCCAACGCCACCAGCCCTGTCTCGAGCGGTGTAATGTCGCGCAGCTTGGCATCTGTTTCCAGCATATGAACGCGAAGCATTTCCAGTGATCCCACGGCCGCCTTGTCACGTCGCGTTGAATCCCACGGCTGGTACATATAAACAGTGAACAACCGGTCGTTGTACGATCCGAGTGCACCTCCACGTGTAGAGTTGAAGTCGAAGTTGGCAGACCTGAGTTTGTGCTTCAGCGGATCGGTGCAAGGGAGATAATGCAGCAGTGCATACTCCCAGGCGCTGTACACTACTTGTATATCTTGGTCGGCGTCTAACCTGTCCAGCACCCACTCCACCAGTTCCAACTGTCCCTGTTCGTGTGTTTCAAGGTCACCATCCTGCTTCGCTTTCACCGCATACGTCAGCACGCGCACCCACACTTCCCTGAGACTGTACCTCTTGACCTCGGCCTCGGGCAGGGATAGCTCCACACTTTTATAGTAATCATCCCACTCTTCACATTCCTCTTTGAAGCTCTGCCATCGCACATATCCTCTTGCCAGTTCGCGTAGAGCATCACTTCTGATAACGTCCGGAAGTTCGCGTTTCGCACGTTGCAGGAGCAGGTACTTCCCCACTTTAGAACCCTTTTCTGCCTTCGAATGATTCGCGATACAATCGAAACTAATCTTCCTGTCACATCGGTCTCTTTTCTCCGTACACCATTCCAACACGTCCACGCGATCATGAGTAACTATAAGATCAAACAGTTCTTCTGGACATGCAGGCATATACTCAAACTTTGCTCGTGCAGTGATTTTTTCCATCGGTGATTCGGATCTGATCATCGCAGGCAGAAGCTCTTCGAGGAATGAATAGGCGTCGTTATGGTCGATCTGCGAGTGAAAATGAAAAACCAAGTATAGATTAGTTGATTAACTGTGTCGATTCCACATACCAGACTCACGCTTTCTATGAATCCTTACCGTGATGGAAGACATGACTCATCAGCGCATATGCTTCGCCTTCGGATTGCAACAATATGCTTCGCCTTCGGATTGCAACGAAATTGGTCCGAAATAAGGATCCACTCAACAAAACAGACATCCACCCTTCTATGTGCTTAACACAATTATGGCAACTCTGCAGTCGCGCAAGTAGCCCAATCAATATTCATCTACACACTCGCAACATTGATTTAATTCCCACAACAATCCCCTCTCTAGACATATTCTGGCATGTGCGATCAACTGGCATAAATGCCCACACAAAGTGCAACACAAGTATACGTCAACTCACGGGTAGCAACCAGTGTAGAAAAATTCTACGCACCATTTCAGCCATTTTCGGGTACTTCTCGCGGTTTTTGTTCACAAGATCCTCGTAGGTCCTGTCGAGAAGGTCTTTCAATCCGATTCTCCCCATGTCAAGGAAGATCTGAACAACACCACTGTGGTCGCCCAGTGCCGCCAGGTGTATAGGATGAAACCCTTCAGAGGACAGCGAATCCATCGTTAGGCACAAACGAACTATTCCGGGGTATTCGCCGCTGCACAGGATGAACCACACCACGGCGTGGTGGCCTGCCCTTGCGGCCATATGCAAAGGCGACTCGTCTTTAAACAGTAGGCATGGCGTCTCCCTCAAACCTGCGTCATAAGAAAGCGGATGTCTCAACAGCAAAGCGAGGGGACGGACAGCACCTATATTCGCGCAGAAGGCCACCAACAGCTCATGCAGTGTGACTACTGGTTGTTCTGCCTGGGCAGCACCCACTGCAGCAGAATCTGCTATATCCTTGATCTTCTCGTCCAGAACCGGCGCAGTATAGCTCAGTAAAAGCAACATATTTTCCAACGGATCGTCCAGATACTTAACCGCTGGCGCTGGCGCTGGATTAGTCGCGCGACACATGGGACAGGTTATCATCTTGTTCCTGCTGGTCTCATCGGCGTCGTCAGCGCTGTCTTCGGTTGGTGCCATCAATAGCTGATGAGCACACCCCATACACACCTCGTGTTTGCACACAAGCACGATCCATTGGCGCGGCACGTGAAGACAAACACAGCACTCGGCATCGTATGCGCGAGTGTTTTCTGGCGGTGATATATTCACAACTGACTCTGTCATTTCACTCCCCTCACCGATGTTACCATTTCGCAAGCCTTCGCCCCCGTCGACCGTATCGCCTGCTTGCGATTTATTGTCCTGATTTTTATCTGGGACTTCTGACGCCACTTTCGTCCGCTTCGCTCGGTTAATCTCGCCCTCGTCTGCATCTGCTTCTCGTTTTGGCCTCTCCCCTACATTGGCACTCACACCTATCTCATTAGATTGGCTCCCGTTCCCTTCCGTTGATTCTTTGCTATCACACATGCTGTTGTCATGCGCACTATCGTCTGCAGGTTGAGCGCTTGTATTTTTATCATGGCCCACTACTATCTTGGGACCACCGGCAACGACAAGCACGTTGCGATTCAGATCAATGAGTCCTTGGCTTATTAACCAACCGAGCATCTCGCTCCTGCCGTGCCCGATTATCTGGTCCAAACGCACCGATAGTTCGCCTTTCAGCCTCAGAAGTATGTGCATAATCTGGCATCGCTCCCACTTGCGGGTCTCAGGCCGTAAAATCTCCTGTAAATAGTATAAGGCGGAGTGCTTGTTCCTCCTGAGATCGCTAGCCTGGTACTTTGACATACCTGTACTTTTATCAAACATTTTCCTCCACATGCCCTCCGGTGTCTTGAAATCCCACCTTGCCCAAGCGAACCCATCTTGCTCGTCTGACATATTTTCGGAGCCAGTAGACCGAACACTCAATGACAGCATTTCCTCACTTCCTAGGCCGATGATGGTATAATCCATGAGTGACAATCCCATAGGATTAGGCACTCCACTCGGCGGATCGACAGGTACACCCCAAAACAGAAGATACCATTGGACGCGGTATACAAGTCCTGCCACACACGCTTTCCGTAGTTGAAGATGCAGATGGTGCACCTCAGATGCCGTCAAGGCGAGACCGCCATGATCCGGCTGATGCCATCGATATAACCATACGCGTGTACTCATATCCATGAATTCATTTCCGGGGTTGTCCGAAGGCATTTCCGCATGAACGGATAAGTAGAGATTGACTGCTAGATCCACATCGAAGTGAAATAATGCATCCTCCGTAGCTTTCCAGCATGCACGACTCATCTCATCGCACAGCACATCCCTAGAGCAGGGATAGGCGCAGCAATGTCAAACATTGCTCTAATAAATTCATCTACATGAGAACCCCTTGACAAGCAACCGTGGCGACCGCAAAAATAGTTTTCAACAGAGATTTTATGGTATATCTTGAGTACAGTGACCATGTAGGCGCGTACAATCGCTCACATAATAGAAAATACAATGCGCCATAAAAACATAACATTGACCTCCGAAATTATACAAAGACAGGCGGAAACAGAAACTTGTACTTTCTGGAGTATCAATGAAATGATAGGTTTGATCTATAAATATATATATACATATATATATATATATATATATATATGTATACATTATAAATATACATACATACATACATATATATATATATATA
>NW_014037995.1:0-5787 GCF_001186125.1 Sphaeroforma arctica JP610 | reverse complement strand
AATGTCAGTTGGTTGATGAGCGCGTTTATTTTGCGAAGTATTAGATAGGGGGTCACGTGCGTATCTGTTTATTCTCTTATAGCTCGTACTTGCATTCTTCTACTTTTTTGAACTATTTCATTATACTTCGATGTGATATAAAGGAGGGACGGAGTGCTCTGACCTTGTAGGTCTGGTCGTTTATTTAATAATTTTATCGCAAATTGTATGTAATTAAACAAAACATAAAGCCAATAAACGCTGCTTTGAATGACAGGCCGTTGCAGAGTTCATTATTTAATGCAATCTCGTCTGTGTCCTATTGTATAACATCAAAGTCATCGACTAACTTCCCGCTAATCGTGGACTGAATTATGAGTGCTAGAATATCACAACGTACTTGGTATATCTGTAGGAAACACATCAAAATACGATACTAAAACCTACTGAGTCTCCCTGAGGCTCAGTGCGGTGTATTTATTCTTATATTTGATTGTCTACGTGGTCTACAAATATTTCACCTCGTGCGAATTAATTGTAAACTAATTCTAACTCCACACTGATAGTGGTTTAAGTTTTAGAGGACGATATGGTGGCGACTTCGCATGCAGCACTCCAACTTCTTGAGTTATTAGTTTAACAATCTTGTTCGGAAACTCGCCTCTCTCGTCTAATTGGATTTTCCTGGGAAAACCATGTTCCCCAATCACCTCCATAAGTTTCGATGTCACCACTTCTCCTGACTTCGCGGCCGTTGCTCTTAATATCGAGAATCCCGTTGCTATATCCAAGACGTGCAATATATATCGATTTCCTGCTGCTGAAACTAGTGGCATTGGAATCATGTCGACTTGAATATGATCCCACGGATACTTTGCCGTTATATTAATCATCGGATGAAATCCCTTTCGTAACACCCTCTGTCCTAGACATGTGCGACAGTTTCTCCTAACTGTTTGTGCAAGTTCCAGAGCGTTAGGCCACAAATGTCCGTTCTGCTGTAGTTGAGCAACTGTATCCTCTGCTCCATGATGCCCAATCTCATGCTGACACAAGGTGAGCTGTGTGCGACGGCTTATCTCTTCCTCATTTCCGAGATAGCGATCGATACTAGCCGAGACGTATCTAATGTGGTGACTTTCGATACTGAGGACGATTCGGCATATCTCAATCGTGCTGAAAACGTCGCTGGAAGGATGTAACCATTGCGTGGGCCTACTCTGGCAATGACTGTGTGACCCCATGGTATCTTGCCACTCGCATACTTTCCGTATTTGAGGAAGGAGTGGGCTGTCCTCGGAATTAATACTGGGTCCCTTTGTAGAAGTGACTTGAATAACTGGAACCATGGCTTGTTGGGGGCCCACGGTAGACACGCCGTAGCCATGGCCCTCTCTGATCGTATCTTGCGCAACTTTCTATGCATTAATCTTCATGGTGGGTTCGTCCATCCGTCTATATCTTTCCAACAGTGTGCAAACGCTCCACCCCTGTCATCGTCGGTAAAGTAGCGTGGCAAGTGGTGATCCTGTTGCGAAGCAAAGACATCAACATTATTCTCACCCATAATCCGTTGCGCTTGCTCAAAGTAATCTGGAATAAGTTACTAACATTCTGCATATAGCACCTCCGGGTCCTCAGTCTCAACAGTTCCCTCATGAAGCCTAGACCACGCGTCTGGTAGCACATTCTTTATACCCGGGATGTGCGAGATAGTGAAATTGAAAGGCGCTATCGTGTGATGCCATCGTTTTGCTGTGTGTTTATGTACACCAAAGCTTTGTGATCAGTCAACACTGAAATGCGTTGACCTTCGAGATGATCCTGGAAGTGTGTGAGACCGTATACCAAGGCCAATAATTCCTTCATGGGAGTTACGTAATTGCGCTGTGCTGCGTTGAGGGTCTTGCTGAAGAACATTAGGTATTATTTTCTCCCTTCTATGGTCTGGAACAATGCACCTCCAATACCGTAGTCGCTTGCATCCGTTTCGAGTTGTAAAGGTACTTCGTCGATGGGAAATTTCAACACTACCGCCTCAACTATGGCTTGCTTCATGGCTTCCCAAGCTTGCTGATGTCTCTGTTCCCACCTGTCTTCAATGATTTCCTTAAGCCTCAGTCTTACGAATTCCCGGAGTGAAGTAACTACCTCTGCAAAGTTTGGTAGGTGCTCGTGAAGAAAGTTGGCTAATCCCAAGGCCGATGCAATGTCTTTGTACATCTTCGGGGTTGGCCAGTCCATGAGCTTGCCCTGCTTTTCATGGCAAATATCAATTCCGGCTTTCGGTACTTGCTTTCCTAGGGTTATGACTTCCTTGACTGCAGAATGACATTTTGAAGGGTTTAGTTTGAAACTGTGGTACGTCAGCCGCCGAATAATCTCCTTCACTACTCGCACATGTTCCTCGTAATCTTCTGTTGCTATTACGATGTCGTCCAGGTAGTGGTATGACGGAAGCCCTTACAATATTACACTCAGTGTACGCTGAAACTGCTGCGTCAGTGTGTGTAGTTCAAATGGCGCTGATGTAAAAGAATACTGACTCTTTCCATGTGGGAAACTAAATAGATACTGAGAATCAGGGCGAATTGGGAGTCGATGGTACGCTGCGGTTAGATCCAATGTCGTGTAATATCTCTTCCCTTTGATGTTACCAATGATATCGTCGATACGGGGAATAATGAATTGATCCTCCGGTATGTATGTATTCACCGCCACACTCGCACTTTCTTTAGTTCTCCAGATTGAGTATACTTTGGCACGGCGAGCAAGGGTAAGTTGACGGAAGTGGCTGTATCCCTTTGAACTATGACCAAATCTTGAATCCACTTCTGCACCTGACTATCTACCCATGTTATCCATTTGTCTGCTACAAAGTTCCTTACTTCCTTCCGCATCTTTGCAGCTTGATCTGGTGTCACTGGCAATCTAACTTTGCCTCCTTCCAGTCTGCACCTGTCATTTTCTTGAATACAGTCATTGTCCCTCAGTTCCTTGTCTAGTTCCAGGCGAGCACCCGTTTCCTCGGTCAAATCTGGTGGTCGTCTCAACGATATTGGTTCAAATAGTTTGTCTAGCTCCGTTGGATCTATGGGTGAGAATGAGGATTGAAGGCCTCCCACGTATAGCCCTAAGCTAGGCATACGATCCTGGCCTACGATCGCGTCGATAGCCGGTGGTAGATTCATTAGCTCGAAAGACTGTTCTGTAAGCTCTAGACCATATCGTACTGGAGTTTTTACGGTGGAGCCTATTCGCCGTGTACGAAGGCTGCGATCAGCTAGATATATATAGGATCCCTCCGGACCTGGCTTAATGATGTCGAATCAATTCAACTTCTATTCGCCCCAAAGTCCACTAACGCCCTGCATGTCTTACCGTTAATCAGGATAGATATGAATACTCGATTGTCCATTGAAAGTAATGCATCTTTAATCGATAGTATCACAGGCGTGATAGACGGAAAAACTAAAGTTGCATCTGCATCCGACACCCTTACGTCCTATTTCTGATCGCTGCCTGTGGTTTCCCACGTTGCATCCTCTTCCAACTCACCCTGTTCGATTTCGTCTGCTTGCGCCAGTATAGAAGCAATGTATGTGTCTGTAGGAGTGGTCTCCTCATGCTCCGTTTGCTGGTTGTCCGCGACTATCAGAGCCGTAATGGTGTTGACCGCGGGCAAACTCTTATTGAAGGATACGCCCTGTTTGAATCCTCGGCCAGAGTTGGACGTGAATCCAACCCGTTTGTTTGACTGATAGTGCTTGCAGGAAGATATATGCCTGAAACTGGGTGGGGCACCGGCGTAACACGTGGTGGTCGTAGACGTGCTTGTGCATTGTGTACCGCCTCCTCCTGTATTTGTATTCAAAATACGATCTCGTTGTTGGGCAGGAAGTTGTCTACGCCGATCCCCCACATTCATCTGCGTCCGTACCCGTTGTCTGAGGATGGCATCGGTTTCTTGTATGTTTGGATTTAAAATGCGGAGAAGGTCTTCCGTCTCCAGCTGGTCCCAGCCTATGTGGTGTTGTAGCGTGCGTTCATATGTCATATTTCCGGTTAGGTCCTTGAGGGCCTGTATGAGGCAGTGATTAAGCAACCGCTTAAGAAAGTCCTTGCCCTTATCTGCTCGCTCCCAGGCTCTCTTGTGAACTTTCACAATCTTGTTCAAATGTTCCCTGGCTGACTCTACACCCTTGGTGCGGGAATTACCCTTCGCCAACTTCTTAAAGGTAGGCACAGATTTGGTCTATGATCTGTTCCGCCGGATATACCCTCAACTGATTATGGTTGTCACGGAGATAGTCATTTGTGGCCTTTGCTGCCTTAAAATGTATGAGTACCTTATAGAACCAACGTACCATCCACGATTCTTCAGTGCCTCTTCTAGCGCCCCTTGTGTGTCCCTATCGGCTATGCTGCTCAATTGATAACGGACTAAAGGCCAATCGGTCCATGTCCGTGGCTCTGTTCTTCCGGATAGCTTCGAATTGAATATTCAACGCTCCTTTCAGTGTATCGATCGTGGACGTTAGTAATGTACATCTTGGGGCATAGTAGTTTCCCTGTGCTCGACAAAGCTCTTCCACAAAGAAAGATTTCTGACCTTCGAGGCGTTGTCACATGGCTCGGCGATGCCCGTTCGACTGTACTGGTGTCATGATCGGCTCTCTAGCCTGTTCGTCTTTGTGTGGTCGTTTTCTGCTTCCATGAATATTATTGTCTCATCAAGTCTGCTAGGTAGCCGTCACCCTTGATTATTTCCGGTTCAACCAACTGATCATTTTCAAGTGAGTTATTGAAAATACCTCAAACTGAACGCTTCTGCCTTGCAATACTCATCATCGCCACAAGCACCTGCTGATTGGCTACATTCAAGCCCTAACAAACTGCAAGCGAATAAGATATCATTATAAGTGGTAAGGAAGGAATGCGACCATTCTTCTACAGGAGGCAATCGGCTTATATTCTCAAGATCCTCAAAGTAGGACAGTGTTTTGTCCTGTAATGACAGGGCATGAGCATTGGTGGCATCTCGAGCAGATTTCACAATCAAATAAGTAGCACCCCTCATGCAACGCATATCTTCATTACAGATAGCTGGTGTGTCATCACGTTTCGACAAATACTCCCGCGGCTGTCGATCGTTTGGCAGTGGTTTGTCGACTGAATCTCGAAATTCGCCAAAGTAACATAAATCGAACAAAGTTTTGAAAAAATCGAGCAGTCCCGCTCCTACCATCATTACCGCAAGTCCTGCATAGCCATAGCTTTTAACTCTCGCTTGGTCGATGAAATTGATAGCTTTAGTTTCACTATCAAAATCAGGTTGGAACGCTGGGAAAGAAAATACTTTCGAACACACTGTGTTAAACCCGGAATTCAAAATAAAGCACAATACACCCTGCGCATCGAGCGAAAAGTTTGAGAATGCCGGGGAGCCCTCAACGCACTATACTGCTCCTGGGCCCACGACAAACCCTCACTGCGCCTCCCGTACACAAAACCACGGACGGGCGTGCACCAGACCATGTAGCCCTCCGCCGACGATGTGACGACATTAGAAAGACTTGAACGAAACGCTGATCCAACAAGGAGATCGTGGCAATGGCCCGGTGTCAATACTACTACCAATTGGTCATGGGCAAACCGCCAACCTCAGATCGGGACAAAGCCAGACACGACAGCTTCAACCGCTGCTTCGAGCCCACACAAATTCGGCTCTGTGCTATGGTTGTAACAAATACGTACATGTTCACATTGCTCGACTACCGCAATGACAGCTGTCTCTGGTCTGTCTGC
>NW_014037996.1:0-5794 GCF_001186125.1 Sphaeroforma arctica JP610 | reverse complement strand
TTTTACCTGGAAAGATAAAGAATACAGGTTTAGAGGTGCACCTTTCGGGGTTGCACTCCTTACCAGCATTGTTCCAACAAGTATTGGAGGACATGTTTGCAGACATGCCTAACGTGAAAGTCTATATAGTTGACATAATCATCTTTTCTATAACTAAGGGCAAACATACCGCATTAGTCAGGCGAGTCCTTCAGAGACTCATCGAACAAAACCTCAAGATTTATGAGAAGAAATGTCGCTTCGCCATGAGCGAAACAGCTCTTAGGCTATCGTATATCTGGGGAAGGTATTAAAATCGACCCCGGTATGGTGGAACACCTGTTAGATTGGCGAACACCAACTACAGGAGAAGATGTGAACAGCACGTGTGAGTTTGTAAACTTCTTTTCAGATGGAGTACTACACTTGGCTGATTATCTTTAACCCTTTGGACACTTAAGATGTCATGAACTTGTGGACTAAAGAGGTTGATGACGCATTTAAAGCACTCAAGCACGCAGTCCAACAAGCCCCTGTTGTACAAGGACCAGTCAATGGCGTGCCTTTTGAAATAGCAGCGGACGCATCAGACTTAGCACTCGGAGGTGTAGTGTACCAGGTTTTAGATAATAAACCTAGGTATATACAATTCTTTAGCCGAGCAATGAGCGCATCACAGTTGAATTATCCAACTGTGAAGCAAGAGCTACTAACCATAGTAGCAGTTTTAACACACATCCGAGAATACTAGGGATACATAACCATTTACCGGATATGTTATCACGCTTCGTACCAGACTTTAATAAATTCGTACGTGAGTTACTAGCCACTGACTGGAAGTGTAATTCCAGGTGGTTTGAACTGGTTCAAAAGATATATGGGCCACATACCATAGATATGTTTGCTGCACATCATAATGCACAACTATCGAATTACAGGACTTTAAATCATCCTATGGGAGATGCCTTTCAAATAGACCTCTCCCAACATAATGCGTGGGCTAATCCACCATGGCAGTTAATTGCCCAGGTATCAAATTATGTTCATATACATAAAGCTACCATCACGTTGTGTTGCCCATTACGGAGTAAAGATCCATGGCTCAATAAATTGATCAACATGATTCAATGCGAGCCAATATATTTACATAGGGAAGTAGATACTTTCCTATATCAGGGTACCCGAGCCGTCCAGAAGACGCCCTGGAGACATACTATTATGTGTCGTGCCCATTACGGAGTAAAGATCCATGGCTCAATAAATCAATAAGCATCATACAATGCGAGCCAATATATTTAGATAGAGAAGTAGATACTTTCCTATATCAGGGTACCCGAGCCGTCCAGAAGACGCCCTGGAGACATACTATTATCCCTTCTGAGACCTTCCTTAACAGTGTCAAAAAAACAGAGATTCCACTATCTACCCAATTGAACGTTAAGCAGTTCAAAGGCAACACAGCATTTAACGTCTGTGCACAAGAAATACAATCTACTAATGACACTGTTAAGAAGCGTCAGTCTCTAGCTGGAACTCTGTTTAAAAACATAAAGTCCAAGCCCGAGGTCTTTCAAACCGTATTTTTAAAGGGATTAATGAAAAACAATCATGAAGCGTATACACATATAATGCGACTATTTAATAAGTCAGGTGTATTTAACGCACATGAGCGCACTTATGACACTCATACAAAAGCAGGACAGGAGTCTGAAAACACTACAGACTTAGAGACCACGCAGGTGGATTCTCAACACCCTACCTTTAATCTGGAAGAGCAGAATGATGAAAATATTCTTGCTTGGCTGAAGCAACATCATAAGCTGACGCACCAGAACGTAGTAGAAGCACTCAAAGATGCTAAGCGACATGGGATCGCACACCCTAAGCTGGCAACTTTAGTTGACAGAGTATATCAGTCATGCACAGACTGTGATCTCAATCAGATCAAGCGCTATGGTTTTGCACCGCTTAAGAGCGTGACTGAAGATGTTCCATGGCGCAGGGTCATCATTGATTTGGTTCACCTTCCCACGTCCGAGCACACAGGCGACCGTTACGTATGCCACTTCTTTGATGTGGCGTCACGGTTTAACTTTCTCTATCCATAGACAGTGGCAGAATTATGTTGCCAAGTCTTTGCTGACCACGGGTGGCCGGGTATAATGTGCACTGATAGTGGTAGTGAGGTCTGCGATGACGTTTTGGAATCGCTAGTACTCGTATCAGGCATTTGCCATAAGAGAGGTGTGCCATATAAGCCGCAAACGCAAGGCGCGAATGAAACGCGCCATAGAAGACTTAAGTTCTTCTTGCGTACTGCATCAACGGATGATGCAGATGATGAACCGTACCACCTTAAGTGGGTACAAACACAGATAAACGAGTGTGCTGATCCGGTTACAGGAACTACACCCGCTCACTACTTTCGTGGCAGATATAGTGTCCTTTGACAAGAACGAACCCGATCACCATGAGTTACCATGATAAGAGAAGGTCGAACGTATTTATAACGTTGTATATCCTTGCTTGCGAGAAATACGCAATATAGCCTTATTAAAAAGTCAAAAGCGTTGGAACAATACCAAGAAGATATCAGAGTATAAGGTTGGTGACAGAGTTAACATCCATCAACATTATTCCGATGCTACCATATTAACAATTAAATGAATAGGTCCATACATAATCTCTGTAGCGGACACTAAAAGTGGAACGTACGAGGTAAATAACCCTGATGGTTCTAGTGTGCTTAATATAGGCACAAGTCGTATTCCATTTATCCAAGACCTGACAAATTAAAACTGCTTGTGCATTATTCCCCTTGATTTGACCTGTTACTTTCATGATTTCTAGATTGTACACACCACAAGATATGCCTTTTGGAAGTCCGGGAGATAACAGTGAGAACCCAGTTACTGGTTCTTTTTTTTACTGTAGCCTCGTCTAGTGCTTGGTCTGGTGTAGCATTGGCTTACCCCAATCCTCGCTTCTCGACCGGATTATGACGGATAACCTGGTCCTTTTCGGTATTTCGTACTCTGCACTAACCCATTCCGCGGCACTACACGGCGCAGACCCGATCCGTATTACATAAGTGGGTACTCTACTTAGTAGGTCAGCAAGCAAATATATGGAACATTCGATAGGGATAATATTATTTATTTCAAAAATGGCAAGTATGTATGATACAATGTATGAACATATGGTATGGCTCTCATAGCCGCTGTAGTGGTTCAGGAAAGATTGATGGGAAGAAGTGGTCAGTAAATTCCCGTTTGAAGCTTGGGCCAAGTGAGTCGACAATGGAAGATATGTGCTGAGTCAATTCGGGCCGGTGTTGACAAAATACTGTTACTATCGAATGTTCCATATATTCACTTGCTGACCTACTAAGTAGAGTACCCACCTCTGTGGTACGGATCGGGTCTGCGCCGTGTAGTGCCGCGGAATGGGTTAGTGTAGAGTGCGAAATACTGAGAAGGACCAGGTTATCCGTCATAATCCGGTCGAGAAGCGAGGATTGGAGTAAGCCAATGCCGCACCAGACCACGGATGAATTCGGTATGTGTTGACTAGCCTGGATCGGAAGTATCATAGGCGGAACCAACAAGCGCGATGATATGGTTTGAACCGAAATTTGGAAGTAGTACTTCAACAGCGTGATTAGCCGGGGTATGGGGAACATCTGTTGATGTGTCAGGGACGGGTGAGGGTACGGTGGTTCTTCAACATGCCGGAGAAAAGATCCAAGGTGTTCGTGGAGGGTCCAGATACCGTGGAAGTCGTGGCACTCCTGTAATTGCTGAAGGAGGTCAGGGCCAATGGGCGGCAGTTTCGGGCCTACCAGGATGCGCCGAATCAGTTGTTGGATGCAGGTAAAGTGGCTGGTAGTGAACTTGTGGCTACCGGGGCAGACAGGGCAGAAACAGCCGTCGGTGCGGTAGTCGAGCAATGTGAACATGTACGTATTCATTACAATCATAGCACAGAGCCGGATTGGGGTAGACTCGAAGCAGCGATTGAAGCTGTCGTGTCTGGCTGTGTCTCGGTTTGAGGTTGGCAGTTTACCCATAACCAGTTGGTAGTAGTATTGGCGCCGGACCATTGCCGCGATCTCTTTGTTGGACCAACGTTTTGTTGAGTTCTTCCTGATGTCATCACAGCGTTGGCGGAGGGCTACATGGTCGGGTGTACGCCCGCCCGTTGTTTTGTGTACAGTTTTCAGGTGAGCATAGATACTGTACGGAAAGCGCAGTGATGGTTTATCGTAGGCCCAGGCGGGTTGCGTCAGAGGGGTAAGTGGATTTGTGCTTGCCATTGAGTCGAGTTGTATTCCCAGGCAACCTCCGAGGTAGTCCGCGAATGGTCGCGCGGGGAGCAGGCCTCAAAAGTGAAGTAAGTTTGTTTGATGTTTGGGAAACCGAGGGTATTTAGTGCCTGTGATGATGGCTGCTGCTTGAATGCGTGCTGAGTTAAAGCGCTCGAATAGGGGGTCCAACGCATCCTTCCATATAGGCGAAGCCCAGGCAATAATGTTCAGCCCATATGTAGCCGTGGATAGTATGAATGTTTTGAACATCACCAGTCGGTTGCGGGGGTGTCGCCAGCTGAAGCCATGGAAGCCATAAGCGCGGAAAGAGGCGATACCCAGTGACAATGCTGCAACCAGGGATTCCATATGTCTAGCGAGGTTGATTCCTGGTACTCCGTGAGAGAGTGGGAACCCCAGGT
The DNA here is from genome assembly GCF_001186125.1 of Sphaeroforma arctica JP610. Lineage (NCBI taxonomy): Eukaryota > Ichthyosporea > Ichthyophonida > Sphaeroforma > Sphaeroforma arctica. The sequence goes on along the minus strand of NW_014037996.1, from coordinate 1,087 downwards.
ATTTGGAGTGTTTCGGTTCGGCATGTGTGGGCGCCAGTTTCAGGGAGAGGTAACGTGTGTTCCAAGGTGCGTCTGCAAGCGTCGGCGTGATAAGCTCACCATTTATACGGAGGGTTGGCGCCGCGTGTCGCAATTCGGTAGATCGTACTCGGGGTTTAATGACACCCTGTTCGAGGCCAGATTTGCGTCCCCACGCATCAATGTCATCTAAGAAGGGCTGGAGCGAAACCGATCGAGGGGCTTGGATACGTGTGTCATCGACAAATAAATAAGAACGGAGGAGCTTGGGCCGAAATTGTGCTAGCGTGACAGCTAAGGAATCCATGTAGATAATAAAGAGCTGGGGGCCGACGATTGAGCCTTGTAGGATGCCATTCGTTCTAAAGAATAGAGACGAGAGCGTGCCGCGGTATGTCACTCGGGTAGGGACCCTCTCAAACAGCGCGCGGAGGCAGTTGATCCAGTTTTCGGGCATTCCAGCGCGACGCAGAAGTACCCATAGGCGTGGGAGAGCGACCTTGTCGTATGCCTTGGTTATGTCCAGACAGACGTCGTTCCACTCCTCTTCTGACTGTGTCTCAAATTCCATGGCGGCAAGTGCTTGGGTATGACAGGAGTACCGTGATTTGAAGCCAGCTTGGGTAGCATGGGTAGCAAAGCCGGGGTGGCTCGTAATCAGATTAAGAAAGCACTTTTCAAAGATGCGTATGACTATTTGCGTAAGCGTGATGGGGCGGAAGTCGGCGGGGGAGGTGATATCTGCATCGGCTTTCTTTGGGTGTGCTGTTAGGAGGCTGCAATTCAGGGCTGCGGGGAAGGTACCCGCCTTCAGTAGCTCAGTGAATGCTTCGGCAAGGAGTCTAATCAGTGGGCTATTGGCGTCGGGGCGTCCCAATGTCCGGCGTTCGGTAGAGCGCTCCACTGCGGCCTTCAGGAAAAGGATGTGGATCCCGTCGGGGCCAGGTCCTTTATTGGGATGGAAGTGACATCAGGAGAGGGTTCGGTATCCGGTGGAACCACGTACGGGTTTGTAGAGTTGAATAGGGCCTCAAAGTAGCCAGCGAGGGTAGCGCCTGTGTCATCGGTA